>NW_028227257.1:99086599-99346599 GCF_978045245.1 Mus caroli | reverse complement strand
GTTTAGAATTCCCAACACCTATGTAACAATCCAGGCATGGCAGTGGACACCTCTACTTTCAGCATCAAGGAATCAGGGAAAAAAAGATCTCTGGGGCTTGCTGGACAGATAGCCTAGTTCTGCTGTGGAGTTCAAGGATCAGAGAAAGATGTTTTCAAAAGGTAAAGTGCAAAATGACTGAGGCAGAAGCCAGGAGTGGACATCTGGGTTGTTCATGCATGGGTCCACATCTGCTCATGAATGCATTGAAGGCTCAAACATGCACCCACGAATGAGCGCTTGATCCGTTCAGCTCATTTTACTAATAAGTTCAAAGTACTATGGAAAACTACTGACTTGGAAATGGGGCATACAGAAATAAAGTTTACAAGAGCAGTTGTTAAGGAGAGGGTTAAAGAGCAGTGGTAAGACCTGCAAAGCAGAAGTAATTTCATTCCACTTAGATCCTATAATAGCTCAAGAACTTTGGGACAGTGTAACTCAAACCTTATACAACAAAGGGATACATTCTAATGATTTTCTTATAAAGTTCTTATGCTAAAGAAAATATTTTAACAATTTATATAGAACTTGGTAAAAATCAGAATCATGTTAATAGATGTACAATTATAGCAATTAAGTGTAAAAATGTAATGGTAAAATTTAGGAATCATATTACATATAAAAATTATATATGTATAACATTAAGCACATACCAACTACTTGACTCATATAGTCACATGATTTGCCGATTAGAAACCATGTAATTTGTGTGTGTTTTCTGTTCTGGGTTCTGTTCTACCTCTCTCTCTCTCTCTCTCTCTCTCTCTCTCTCTCTCTCTATCTAGTTGGCAATCGCAAGGTTTGAAACACTTCCTTTTCTGGCCTGGATGTCACCATCTATTCTATCTCTTGCCGTTCTCTACATAATTTAACATTCATTTCCTTTAAGCCCCACGACAGATGTCATATTCTGAAGTCTGCTTTGACTCAAGACTAGATTGCCTGTTACAGTCTTAGTGACGCTTCTCGCAATCTCCATAGCATTGTATTAATTTTGGATCACATATTATTTTCAGTAACTTATGAAGTGTCCAATCCATACATAGTTGGCACTGAAGCATCTGTTACTTGAGTCAGTGCAACCCAGTAATTAATGTGGCGGTTACATGGAAAAAATATTCAGGTCAGCACCTATGACCTATTGATTACCTCCAATCTTCACTGCAATCTCCTAAGTCAGAGCATAAACATTTTCCTCTTTATATCTTTAACAGTTTGGGCGCTAACTTGCAGAATAAGTAATTATTAGATATTCTCAGGAAAAAACAGAATCTATTATCTATCATCTATCAATCACTTCTTAGTATTCTACTCAGGGTCATGTAATGGGACTTGTGAAAAGGGAAGTGTTTTTAACACAACATTAGAACAAATTTGCATAGTGTTATGGCTGTGTTTATCGGTTTTCATATCGGTTTTGGAAGCAATCTACAAGAAGTAGGAAACATGGTTAGGTACTAAAACGCTTGTGTCACAAAAACATGTTCAAGGACTCCTGTGGAAAATCAATGCAATGAGAAATGTATGTTTACTATGTTATTTATAGTTAACTATCAACCAATATGAAAAACTAAAAATTGCAACCCAAGTATCCATAAGGTTCAGAAATGTCTAGGATTTCTTTGCCTGGACACATGCCTGGACTTCTTCATGATCAATACGTTCTACAAAGTAGTTTATCAGATGCAGTTGCTTAGCTTTCTCAGACACACCTGACACTCAGGGTCTAGAGTTCCCATGAGGCTCTGCTCTTGGCTCTATAGATCCCATGTATTTTTAGAAATGTATAATTCTGTGTTTTCATCATTATGATAACAAAGAATGGTTTTACTTCCCAGAAAACCCTCTGTGCTCTGTCCATTTACCCTTCCTTTTCTATAGTCAACTTCAGGCATCTTCACAGTATCTCCAAAGTCTTGCTGTTTCCAGAATGTCATGAAGTTGGCATCACACAGCATATAGTTTTTTCAGACTAGCTAATTTCACTTACTTGTTTCTTCCATGCACAATACTTTTGATGTTAATAGCTAAAAGGTGATCAATTTGGGTCCGAGACTCTGCTATATAATATTTCCCTGGCATATCCAAGTCTCTGGATTATATTCCTCTAATGCTCCCCACTCCCATTTTAGTGGGCAGCTCTTATTTTTAATAGAAACTTCAAGATGAAGAGCATGAAACATCTAGCCGTCTATCAGGAGTAGCTCTTGGCAGTCCTGAAAAGCCTTAGGCTCTTTTACATCTTTTGGAATGCATGGTTTCTATCCTTGTTTGTTTCTTGATGTCATTACTGCTTTGTCTTCTCAGTCACAGAATTGCTGCTTCACTCTTGGTAGGGAGCAGGGGAAATGGAGAATGAGCCTTTACCAGATAAAGTATTCCTTTGAAAGAGCTCTCCTAGTACCCTTATTTGAAGACATTAGTTTACAATCTCATTAGGTATCTGTGTGGTTCATTTATGTGGTTCATCTTGGTTGAAAATTTATCTGGCTTGAGACACACTTAAAATACTTGTAAAGGAGAGGCTAGAGTGATGGCACAGCAATCAAGGGCACTTCCTGCTCTTCTAGAGGTCCTGAGTGTGGTTCTTAGTACCCACATGGGGCAGCTCACCACTGTCCATAACTCTAGCTCCAGGCAGATTCAATGCTGCTGGCTTCCATGGGTACTATACTCATGTGCTCATACTTACATATATACACAATTACAGAGAGCAATAAAAAGTAAATTACAAAGAAAATCTTGGTAAAGCACGTTTCGCATGTGCCTGTGAGAGTCTTCTCAGAGATGATTTTCACAGGGGTTTGCAATCTGGGGGAAGACCTTCTTTGAGAGTTGCAACCTTCTATAGAGGAAGACCTGTATGAAACAAAAGCCATAAGAAGAGGATCTTAGCAATCCTGCTGGAGGGACCAGGCTAGAGTCATCTTTGTTTCTGCCATGGTCTAGATATGCCGGACTACAAAATTTACAGCTATTGAATGGAGATTTGCCACCAGACTTCTCCAGAGAGCTGCCAGGCCTTCAACTCCAGACTTAGCTGGATCCTTCATTACCCTTCTTCTCAGCCTTCCAGTTCTTGGATGGATCAGAAACTGGCTTTCTCAGCTTTCTAGAGTACAGACAGGAATTGTAGAACTATCCAGCCTCTAATCAGGTAGTTCAATGAAGCTAGAAAAACAATCCCTTCATATATAATCCACAATATAATACACAAATACATTGTATGTAATATATTGGTTTTCTTTTTCTACAGGACCAAACATAGAATCTTTATCTACAAAGGCATCATAGGAATTTCAATTTTTTTTTTTTTGCTAGAAATAATTCTGCCCCAACATTATAGGAGCAGGAAAGGTCAGAGATAAACTTTGACAGGCACCTTGCTATTCCTGTAAAGACTTCTTATATAATAATATTTCAGCTTCAAACTCAAACTACATCCTCTGTGTGGAAAGTAAAAAGAAGTGGCTTTGTAAAATTCCATGCATTGCTCCATATAAACCTCATTCTCTAGACTATAAGAATAGAATCTTAAATGTAATACTCACTGTTTTAAACACAGGATGACTGTCACTTATCTGGAATATGTGGGGGCAGAGTATTTAAAATATTCTTTATGATCTGAAATATCTGCATAAACATACAGAGATATCAAGTCTAACTGTGAAATTCATTATGTTTTGTGCATAGTCTTTGCCCTGAGCCCAGGGTAATTTCAATCTAATCTTTAGTGAGCTTACATTTTGATGATAAGCCAGCACAGGAGGTCAGGTAAGGCATCTTCTTTTGCTTTTGACATCATGTCAGTGCCCAGAAAGTTTCAGTGTTTGCAATTTTGATTCCCAGCCTGTGTTACACATAATAAAAATATTCCTGTGTCAGAAAATGGAACCCATGGGACTGTATCTCATCTAAATCTCATTGCCTCCTGAACCTGGCAGAACTCTGGCCAGATGGATAGCGGTATTGTTTTCTGTTCCTGCTGCAACAGCTTACATAAGCTTCTTGACTAATCTCACAGCACGAATATGGGGCTATAGTTTTGTGTTAGAAGCCTGACACAGGACTCAGTGGCCTCAGATGCCCTAAGGGTAACTGCCCCCTCACCCTTAGCTTCTAGTTGCACCCTGAGGGTTCCCTACTTGATGTTTGGAGCCAGGGACCTTGAATTTCTATGCAATCTGTTCACATTCACAACTTCTGATTTTGCTGTCTGGCCTTCTACTTTTAAGTGCCCTTCTGATTACATCAAACCCAATCAGTAAATCCAAGACAGTCTCCACATTTTAAGGTCAATGAATTAGCAATCGTAACTCTGTCTTCAAACTTATTTTTTCTTTGACATTTAAAGTGACTTATTCATAGGTTCTGTACATTAAAAAAATGAATTTCTCTGGAGATGAGGACCCATTATTCTGCCTGTCCCAATGATGCTGGAATAATTTCTGTCAATAAGTAATAATTATAAGCATATAACACAATGATCTATTTTGCCCTATATAACGAGAAGTTATTATCCAGAGTTTAGAATTTGGGGTTAATATGCATAAATTGGGATCTTGCCTTCATCTGATGCCATAAAAACCTTGCAAATAAACACCCTGCTGCTCCTCCCATTAACAGGGAATGAGAAAACTCTGCAGCAAGTCTGGTCCACAGACAGGAACACCATGAAGATGGTGCTAAGTCAGGTTAAGTTTGCATCTTAGCCTAGGTCAGCTACCATTGTGGTAAGTGTGTGTGTGTGCGTGTGTGTGCCATGTATGTATGGGTGTTCATGCATGCATTTTGCATGTGGTGCTGCTGTTGTTCCCTAGGGGCCACTCGCTTTGGTTCCTGACACAGGACCTTCTGTGGTCTAGGGATTATGCTTTAGGATAGGCTGGCTAGATGGACACCAAGCCCAATATCCAAATGTTCACCTGACTCTGGCCAGCACTGAGAGGTCAAACATATGCTATCACATCTGTTTTCTTAACATGGGTTCCAGTGATTAAACTCATTCCTTATGCGTGTCTGGGGAGTGCTTTATTGACTGAGCTGTCTCCTTGGCATCTCTGACACTAAAAGTGCATGATGATGAGGTGAAAAGACACTCATACTCTGCTTTAGGTAGTAATTTTATGTCTGTTTCTCTCTCTCTCACACCATTTACAATCTGTGAAGGTCCTGACCTGCATGGCCCTTCAGACAAGGCCCACTGGCATTTGACTCACACTAGACAGACTTGGTTTCATTTCTATCTGACCATTTTTTCCCTGTCCTCTTGTCTTTTTAAAGCTATTTCTGTAAAACAGAAGAAACTAAGATATTTTTAGCACTTGACTATAGTAGAATGCTTTTTTTCCTCTTAACAACAAAGAAATCATGTAAGGGTTTTTGAATATGTTTTCAACCACCCTTTCATCATCTAATTTAGCCTTCACATGATGATGCAACCACAGCGTAAGGTGGAAATATCTATAGCTGTGAAGACCTGTGCTGGTTTTGAATGGTGGTGGAATGCTAGAGTGTATGCTGGAAGAGTTCATTCTCTTCCATCTCTTTCAGGACTGCTCATATTTTGAATGGCTAACATACTAATAAAAGGCCATTTGTTTAGGGAGTATTCAGGAGAAACATATTTTAATGTGAATATGGAATTTTAGCTAAAGGGTTGATTAAAATGTAAATTTAGTACCATTGAGAAGTGGGGTTAGAAAGTTAAAAAGGACAAAGAGTGGTAGCTTTGAGCTGTCTCAGTGGGAAAAGGTGCTTGTGGCCAAGAGCGATGACTTGGGTTTGATCCCTGGAACCTACCTGTGCAAGGAGAGAATGATTCCCACATGTTGTCTTGGACCATTATAGTCAAATGTAGGTGGTGCCTTGTCCCCCAGCACACACACACACACACACACACACACACACACACACACACACACATACACACACAAACACGTAATACACATATATACATGCACACACAACCAACCAACAAATAAATGCATCAAAATACCAAAAGCATTAAAATAAAGAAATTTAGACTATAGATATAACCTTCAACAACATAGCTTTTCATAGTTTTAAGCTATTTATTTTCATTGCTATGATATAGCTTAAGCCATATTTGTGGGCATAAGGTTTTTTTTTTTTTCTCTGTAGTTATTTTCTAACTATTTTCTTGAAAGTCGTAAGTGTGGTGCACACCTTCACTCTTAGTCACTTAGAAGGCTGATGTAGAAAGATTCTAAGTTTGACCCCAGCTAGTGTTCTCTCTCTCTCTCTCTCTCTCTCTCTCTCTCCTACCTGTCTCTCCCTTTCTCTTCTCTTCCCCCCCCCCCGCTTCTCTTGTCTATATTATTTATATATGTAGTTTTTGTAGTTTTTGCTTTATTTCAGGTTCCAAATGATTTTTTCTTGAAAACTGTTAAGAAAGTTCTATGACTGTTATATAATGGATTCTATAAAGCATGGATGAATTAGAAAGATCTGGTTAGAGCAATTCCATTTAATGTTCATCTCTCTACATAGTGAGTGCTAACAGTCCGTTATTGTGGTTTTAGAGGCTTAGCTATTCACAGATAGACAAGAAAGAGCTGAAGATAACTAAGTTAAACTTGTATTCATTATTCCAGGCAATCTAGAAATGAAATAATTCTGAAATTCAATATTAATAGTACTTAGGGAGAACAGTGAGACTTTGTTGGGGTTCTGTTGTGAACATACTGATATGTAAGAAGGAATACTTAAAGAGTGCAAACAGAAGATGTCTGCTATCACTCTTTGACCTTTTGACCAAGATGAAGTAGAAAGACTTTACTAGCAACCACTTCTCCTCCTCCTCCTCCTTTTCCTCTTCTTCTTCTTGCAGCAAGAATAGCCACTGCATTGTTGCAATGCTCATTAACATTTTCCTACCCACAATCCTTCCTGTTTTTCTGTTTAGCTGTAGTTCTCAATTGATGCTAACATGGCCTCATCAGACATTAATAATACTGCTAGCTACTTTTACATTGCTGTGAGCACATACCTCACAGAGGTAACTTTGAGAGGTTTATTTGGGTTGGTATTAAGCATGTAAGTCCATCATGACAGATAGGCATGGAATCCGTGGCAGCAGGTAGCACCTCCTCAAATCTTGGTGGGTGTGGAAACAGTGAGAGAATCATACCATAAGCTGTGCTCTACATGGCTCAGGTTCCCAAGCCTTGTCTAGGGAAATGAGAGAATGAAGAAACAACAGACAAAGAAAAGCTAGGCTGGGATGGTCTGGGCTCTCAGAGGAAGAAATCACAGCACCCCATAAGCTCAGAGTATTTATCATATACAGTTGTACAGGGAGGCAGGGTTATTGCATACATCTGAACAAGGAGGTGAGGTTATTATATGCAAATGAACAAAGAAGCATGGCCATTCTACAGAAATGAACAAAGAGACACATTTATTTAAGCTCAGTAGAAGTGGTCTCTGGAGTGGTGCAGTCTTCAGGCAGTAGACATGAACACAGGAAGCTAGAGAGAACACATTATGCACACACTGTCAATATTTGTCCTCAGACCCACAGAAGGCTTTGGCATCTCCCTAAGTTTGACCAAGGAAGGTTTTGCTGCTATCATGAGGCAGAGGCTTTGGGGTCTTTGATGTGGCTATCTCAGCAGCATGAGTTCACTAAGGACTTCACTGAATTCCTACAACCTGAAGTATAGCTAAGATAAAACCTTCAAAGGCTTGCCTTTGGTGACTTCACCACCACCACCAGCCAGTCATATATCTTCCTCCAAACAGTGCCACCCATTGGTTTCCAAATGGTCAGACTCATGAGCCTGTGGGGGAACACTTTAGATCCAACTCATAATGGTAACACATTTACACTATGAACATATCGACACAAATGCACAGGGCTGTGTTTTAGTTATACTTTTATCCTCTAGGTCTTACTCTGAGGCATTGGGAGCATGCAAAATGTAGTTATTGTATGAACAAACTAAGTTAAAACAACTTTCTCATGTATTGATATACAATATACTATGTAATGTGTTATATAGTTTATAGCTTCATGACTCTTTTCCCCTTCTGATTGTTGTAGGAATGGAACCTACTCCTTTCTTCTTTGGTTGGTACCTCTGCAGAATGCATATGGAGGCCACTGGGCAACAACAGGTTTCTTAGCTGTCACAGGTTATTTGTGTCTTAATGCTTGATGACAGAAATGGAGGTGGATGTTGATGGAAGAGGCATCTCATGGCTTCTAGCTTTTTGGTTCCATGGTGACTGTATTTTTACTAGAACATTTTCAGCACTTTCTCCTTTTTCTGCTGAGCCTTTCAGGGAGGGTAGAATGCTGAATGGCTCTTTCAATTGGCAGCTTTGTCAGGGAATTTATTCTAAGTTACCTGGCATTGCTTTAGAACTACTGTGCAATGGCTTTTCTCCTGCTATGCCCTGAGGCTTCAATTTGCTGACTTTAAAAAAAGATACATATATAGAATTGGGATAGGTTCCAGTTTCCCCGTGACAGTTCTGGTTAATACCTGCTGCATGGTATAAATGTCAATGGTGTCTCTTTGACTTTCTTAATTCACCTTGATTGGGCAATAAAGTGTAGCAGTGTCTGTTAATTTGATTCTTTACTTCTAAGTGTTCTTCTGCCTATCTATTGAGCAGTCCTCATTCCTCACAATGCTGGAATTAGGTATTGACAATTCTCCCGTGTTCTTTATTCCGTAATTCTTTTCAGGCAGTAAACATATAGGGAAACTGTCTATTCATTTATTTACATCTTTTGAAGGGGAAAATCAGTTGAACAAATCTATGTTTTAAAAAATAGGTGACCTTTCCCTCCCAAGGGCCAATGTAATTGAGAAAAGAGATTATTTTGGTATATAAATAAACCCTACTATTTTTTTTTGACATATAAGGATTGGCATAATATTATTGAAGGCATCATGAGACCAACAAATCTTTTACCTTCCTGGAAGTCTTCCTTATGAATTTCCACAAGTGCTCTCAAACAGTCCACTTCAGGGATGCCTCGATGAGAAAAGACTTAAGGCTGTGAAGGTTATATCAAGTGTACGCAATGCAGTCGAACAGGAACAAGGGCAAGGGAGTAGCAGAAGAAAGGGACAACCCAAGTGCAGCAGCATTCCCCAGGGATTTGGAATTGGAAGGGGTAGGCATTGAAGGGTGGGTGTAATTCCTACAGATATGCATATCTGGTAAGATTCTATAGAGGAGGGTTTGACCCTTTATCTTTGAGACTACCCAGTTTGAGCCAGAATAGAAAAAAATGTCGGTCACTGCTGTTGGGATGGCGCCAACGTGGTAGGCGAGAACTCACTTTTAAAAATTAATTGGAGATTCCTGAATGCAATACACAAGCACCATGATATAGGTTTAGGAGGAGGGGAGAATTGGCTTCTCAGCCAAACAAGCCGAGTCACACGGTTTTTGTACAAGCCTCAAAACTAGAACAAAGGAACACAGCCACCAGTGGGGATTTACCTTGGAAAGGTTTGTAGCTGCTTCAGAGGGCTTAGGCTTAGAGGTGCTGGGCGTCCCTGCTCTGCAGAAACAGGCTGCTTGGAGGCAGAGTGTACGATGATAGAAGCTGCCAACTTCCTACAAGCAAATAATTCACAGGAGAGGGATACATAAATGTGATTTAATTGTTTTAAAGGATAGAGGGAGTATAATGGTAATTGTTTAAATGTTCTTAAGTATACATGGAATAAAGAAATCTAGGCCTTTGATCTCAAATGTAGGAAATAAAGGCAAGGAGGGAGAATAGAAGGAATGAGAAAAACACATTAAAAGAAGTTTGAAAAGGCCCATGCCAGGACAAATACTCAGACTCTTTTGAATGTGGTCTACATGGGAATTCTGAGATTGTTCAGCCTGGTATGACAAAAACAGAGCCTGGAAATAGGCATATACAGTAAGCAGAAGGGAATTTAATTAAAGGTAAATGCATAGATGAATAAATAATAGAGGCTTTTGATCTTAAATTATAAGTCAAGAGCAGGAGTTAAGTGGAAAAAATTTATCTCAGACAGATAAAGAAACTTATGTTAATTCAAGTTACATAAAGAGAAGGGGACATATGTACCCACAGAGATATTAATCTCCATTGAAAGGAGGACTTAATTTTACATAGATGAATAAATAGTTGAGACTTTTGATTGTAAATTGCAGGTCAAAGAGCAGAGGGTAGGCAACCTAACATATCTCAGACAGTGGCAACGTAGCTTTATTCTCACTATTAAAAATTAATCATGTAAGAACAAAACATGAGATAGTGGAGCGGCACTATTCCAACAGATAATATTTGTTTAGATGATTTTAATTGCTTTGAATTGTTTTAATTATTAAAATGAAGATAATTAAAAGTTTGGTGATATTTATGATATTAAAAACCTTCCGGGAGAGAGGTCAATCTATTAATTTAATTCATTCTATACATTTTATGATTTCCAATTCCTGAACCAAGGACATGCTATTTTGGGAGAAAGCCTCTGTATTTGTGTTGACAGGAAAGGAAAAAAGTCTTTAGACCCCTTCCAGAGTAATATGGATAAGATATGACAGGGGTAGGCCACCTGAAGGTCTTGGTTACAGAAAAGAAAAATCCGAGAAAATCCAACAGGACAGGTAACTTGATCTGCTGTTTCCTTGACATGGGAACAGCCCAATAACTGCCTTAGACAGAAGAATGTCTCTAGCCAAAACTTCAGCTAAATTTAGACAATAAATCCTATTGGGTATGGAATCCTTAAGATTCTTCGTGCACTCTTTCATGAGGCACAAGTGAAGATTTATTACAATTGGTTATTGATCAAATTAACTCATCAAAGGATGGTTCTCTTTCACCTGCTTAAAGAAGGAGCTAAATTAATACTTAACTGATCTATGCACCTTGCGAAATCCATATGAATATGTTAATAATGTTAACATTTTGGTTGTGAGGTTCATATATTACAGACTGTACAGCTTTGGCAAGATTCATCCTCAGGGATGCTGACATGACCTACTGTTCCAGCTCCCTCTCTCATCCGATGCAGTTTCCAGAGACTTGCTCCCAGGACAGCTTTAGGAACAGCTGCGGATTCCCAAGGACCACAGTTGATAAAGCTTTTCAGATGTTTCTAGTCAGGACTTCAGTCAAGTTCTGAACTTTCTAAGCATACAGAGACTGGAGAACAAATCCTAAAGCTAGATTTTAAAAGTCTAGTCAAGGGCTAGAGAGATGGCTCAGAGGTTGAGATCACTGACTGCTCTTCCAGAGGTCCTGAGTTCAATTCCCAGCTACCACATGGTGGCTCACACCACCTATTATGAGATCTGGCACCCTCTTCTGGTATGCAGGCAGAACACTGTACATAATAAATAAATCTTTAAATAAAATAAATAAAAGTCTAACCAGATTTTCAAATTTTCCTACCCCCTCCCCACCTCTTGAAAGAACTTCTTGTCGCCCCTATTCAGCAGGAAGAAGTGATGGGATGTCATCATTGACCCGTTAGGTTTGGGTGTCTGTTTATGTTTATTTTACGTTTTATTTTAATTTTTTTGTTTTTTTCGAGGCAGGGTTTCTCTGTACAGTCCTGGCTGTCTTGGAACTCACTCTGTAGACCAGGCTGGCCTTGAACTCAGAAAACTGCCTGCCTCTGCCTCCCAAGTGCTGGAAATAAAGGCATGTGCCACCACTGCCCAGCCTTATGGGTATTTTATAGATTATAGATAGGTTGGCATTTTAAAGAATAATTTGGAGATGGTCATAATTTTGAGCAGGAAGGAAATAAATGGAATGGACTACTAAATTTATTCTTTTTTAAATATTTTATTAGGTATTTTCTTCATTTACATTTCAAATGCTATCCCAAAAGTCTCCCATACCCTCCCCTCATCCACTCCCCTACCCACCCATTCCCACTTCTTGGCCCCGGTGTTCCCCTGTACTGAGGCATATAAAGTGTGCAAGACCAAGGGGCCTCTCTTCCCAATGATGGCCAACTAGGCCATCTTCTGCTACATATACAACTAGAGACATGAGCTCTGGGGGGGGGGGTACTGGTTAGTTCATATTGTTGTTCCACCTATAGGGTTGCAGACCCCTTCAGCTCCTTGGGTACTTTTTCTAGCTCCTCCATTGGGGGCCCTGTGTTCCATCCAATTGCTGACTGTGAGCATCCACTTCTGTGTTTGCCAGGCACCACTAAATTTATTCTTAATCAAAACATTGTATAGCCACAATCTTTTATAATTGATACAAATTGAAGTTATAATTTTACATTGGCACAGAAATTATAGAATGATGTAGACTTACGGTTTCATTGGTATAAATTTCTTATATTGATCCAAAAATTGAAAATAGTATTGTTACTCTTAGAAAGGCATTGTGCCTATCCAACTCATTTAAGAAAATAAGGTTTAAGAAACCCAGTCCTTCTAATAACTGCTATTACAAACTGTTTAGGATGATTAAATAATGTAAGTTAAGGGCCAGGTAAACTCATGGTTATATTGGATTCTGACCTAATTATATTAAACTGCTTACTACAATATTCAAGTAGAATAGTCACAGTTTAACAATCCAAATATAATTTATATAGGTAATCTTCAAAAAAATCAGAAATCTACAGAGTATGACATTCAATATTAATTAATTATTAAAGATAATTTAACTAGAGACATGTCTGCTCCTGACAGGACCCATTAATGGTTCAAAGAAGAGATTGAGCATCAAACCCCCATATGGAGTTATTTAAGTTATGGCAAGATAGCTACTGGGAAAAATTACCCTATTCATCTACACAGAAAAATACTGTTCAAGAAAGAACACGCAACAGAGGATAGTTGACAGTTTAGCTCTGCCAATACAGTGTAAACAAGTCCTTCATAGTTCCTGCTTCATCTCAAGGTCTGTCAGATGGTTTTAGGCTGAAGACTTATGTTCTAATGTTTTAAGGCATGAGGGACTGTTCAGGTAGTCAGCTGTCTCTACAAATTGGCTAAGTTTTGGAAGCTACACTTTGTGCTTCCTATATTTTCAGATATTTAATTCATTCTCAGATTTCTGATGGGGTTGAAGACTGGATATAGTCCCATAACCAAGCTCAAGTTGTTTAACATTGCAGAAGATGATTTAGAAAGAGTAGTTTTCAGATGGTAATACAAATTCAAGTCAGAACATAATCAGGTGTAGAATTGTAAACTCTTTAAGTCAGGATAAATTTAGAATACTTTATCTAATTGACAAATATGGTAGGCTGGATATTAATTATGTATCATACTTTATAATTTATATAATTGTAATGATTATGCTCAATTTATGTCTGAGAAGAGCTATTTTTTTTTTTTTATTTGGACAGAAAGGGTGTGAGATCTTGGGAATTGGTTCTAATGCTTTGTCTTATTTTGGCTCCCAAAAGCTGTGCTTTCAGACCTAAGGGTCCCTGCCCCCAACTGGCTTTGATTGGTAATAAAGAAATGGAATACAGCCAATGACTGGGCAGGGAGACAGGTCAGGACTTTTAGATTGCACAGGCAAGAGGAGAGGAGAGGAGAGGAGAGGAGGAAAGGAGAGGAGAGGAGAGGAGAGGAGAGGAGAGGAGAGGAGAGGAGAGGAGAGGAGAGGAGAGGAGAGGAGAGGAGAGGAGAGGAGAGGAGAGGAGAGGAGAGGAGAGGAGAGAGAGAGAGAGAGAGAGAGAGAGAGAGAGAGAGAGAGAGAACAGCAGAATTGCCATGATTCAGAGGCAGCAGGATCAGATATGAGAGCTGCAGGAGAGAAATCATCCAGCATTGTAGATAGAGAAAGCAACCATGTGGTGTGGTGTGTATGTGTGTGTGTGTGTGTGTGTGTGTGTGTGTGTGTGTAGCTGCCCAGAAGATAACAGGGTAGCAAAGTTAAAATATAAATTTAGAAGGTATTAGGCCAGGAACGCCGGAGGGGTGTACTTGCTAGCATCTTAGAGGTTTAGAAGTGCCCAGCCATTGAGCTAGTCAAGGCATATTAAAATTAGCTGACATATGTGTGTCTCTCATTCATGAATCCAGAGCTCTTGGGTGGGTGCAGTGTCTGACCTGCTGGGAGCCAAAGCAGTTTAACATTTCACTAGTACAGACTGGGTCAGAGAGAACTTGAGATTCTAGGAGGTGAAGTGGTTTCATCTTGCAGGCATCTGTCTTTGCTTGACATGTGCTTTCATACTGTGTTTTTGAATATTACTTCAAAACTCATATTTCTTTACAAATGTTTTACCCTTTAAGACACACAAGTATCAAATCGAAGGTGAAAAGAAATGTAATGGAATTTCCAAGTCTCTCTCTTTTTCTCTCTTTTCTTTGATCCCTCCCCTATCTTCACTGGCAGTACAGAGAGCACAACAGAGTAAGGGATAAAATATTGCACACGTATGTAACTTGGCCACTGATGGCTTGCTTGAACTAGCTTTGTTTGCCCAAGAAAACTGAGCTTTGAAATAACCATGAGACTCCAGCTTTGGGCACATTTCTCTGGGTTCTGTAGAGGACATGAGAATTCTACAGGGAACTTCAGTATACTCTGTGGTGGAGGTAGGGAAAGGACAAAGAATGAACGACGTCTCTCGGATGCTCACTTTGGCAGGTTGGAGCTGTTTAATCCAGTCAGTTAGTGTGGCTTTAGGGCATTAATGCTGAAGTTCAGATCACTCATCCCAGTGGACCTACTTAATTCCCAGGCTGGGAATCCTATTTGTTTTCACTACTTATATCTCCTTCAAATTTTCTGAGATCTTAGTACTTTAACTTCTATAGGAAAAAATTCCTCTAAGCATTCTTGCACTATATAATTATGTTTATTTGAATTTATTTTTATGTTATTTTTATCCATCTATCATAACTGATGCTCCAAATATGAATTTATATTGGCAAACACATGAGTAAAAACTATAAACTTCTCCATTTAGTAAATATTTATAGATCATTTCCCTGTATACCCATTTCTATTTAGGTGCTGTAATGGAGATGTAGATTAAAAAAAAAAAGTCTAGATTCATGGGAGGGAAGAAAGTATGGAGTCATCAAACAAACCATAGTTATGCAGCATGCTAGATCAAGAACAGGCAGGAAGTAGAGTAGAAAAACCTCCCAGACCAGAGCAAGAGGGAAGAGGAAAGGGGCAGATGCAGCAGTGAATGGTGTGATCAGGAGAGAGAGGCTCATTCCTAAGGTTAGGTTAGAAGCAGAACTGGAGAGAGACAAATGACTGGTTAATGAGATGCCTCCCAGGGAATTCATTAAGAGAGTGAAGAAAAGCAAAGCTTGGGGGCAGAGTTGGCCTCCTATTGTTAAAGAGCAGCAGGGGGGGGGTGTGGAGCCAGAAGGCTGGGGTATGTAACTTAGGGGCACTGCCAGGGCACAGCACAGAGGTATACCTAAGGATCCTGAAGACTTTTGCAGGCTCTAAGGTGCTATAGCTTCTATCTGGGGGAAGTGAGAGCCATTTCAGAGTTTGTGGCACAAGACTGTCATCAACTAGTTATTCTCGAAAGGAGCCACTTCAACTTCATATTACAGATAGACTGCGGGGAGGGGAGGTGAATAAGGACAGAGGCAGGAAGATCATGAAGGGGATATGTAGTCCTCTGTTGAGAGATGTTGGTAGGCTGGATGAGGAAGTACAAACCAGTCAGGGCTGATGGACTTTCTTTTCACTTCTTGCTATTTTACATGTGTTTATTATTATTATTATTACTATTATTATTGTTTTATTTGCATGAGTGTGTATATATATATATGTATATATATATATATATATATATATATATATATATATATATATATATATATATATATATATATGTCATGGTGCATGCATTGAGGTCAGAGGACAACCTGAGGGTGTCTAGTCTTTCCATGTGGATCTTGACAATTGAACTCAGGTCATCAGGCTTTATTGCAAATGCCTTTACCCTCTGAACATCTCATGGATGCTTTGAACCTGAAGATAAGATGTGGTGTTTTGTTTTGTTTTGTTTTTTGTTTTTTTGTTTTTCTTTTGATGAATTCTATATAAGGTAGAGGAGACAAAAAGAAGTCAAAGAAAATTTTAGATTTTGGCTATGTATTTGAGGTAGTGGAATTAACAAGGATGTTAAATATTTTATTAATGTAATAACCTGAAAAATATTTCATGAATCTTCCCCATGATATCTCTACAATGGTGACTGGGCCAGAATGAAAAGGGCTATGGCAGGCTGGCTAGTCTCTGGCTGCACCTCCAATATAAGGACTATATATTCTTTCTCTATGGCTAAGCTATTGACCATAGTGGCTGCTATATATATTATGTAATCAAATTATTGATTTCTAAGATGAATTATTATATTATTTAGTACTTATGCATGCTGCTACTTATATGAATGCTTTCTTTATAATGTAATATGTAATCATAAAGGTAAGATGTAAAATATTTAAAAAATTATATTATGTTAATCTAAGTATTTTATTTGATTTTTGTGACTATTATTCAGTGCTGGGGATTAAACCTTTAATCTCATAAATTTTGACCGTATTTATATTTTCTACCACTGAGCTCTACCTTTGCTATTTATTGACAGAGGTGTTTGGAACGGTGTAGACAGATAGTTACCATTTACTGTTGTCATTTTTAGGGATATTGCTATGTACATGAGGAAACACATTTCTCACGCATTAATAAAAATGTAGTATGACTTTGTCTTCACACAGATACCATTCATTCTTATGGATCAAAAAGCAATCAGTATTACTTATTTAAATACAAGAATTGCAATTCCTCCCAGCCATAAGTATCTATGTTTTGAACGATCGTAAGATTGTACAGGGACTTTATTAACCACATACACACAACTCAAGTGAAAAGATGACAATTGGAAGTACTCCGACTGAGTTCTGTGCAGACTTTGAAGAGAGTATCAAAGCTGCCCCTGACTGGCAGCAATTGTGGAATGTTGTTCGTGGTAGGAAACTTTCTGATAACTGAGTTGTAAGCATGTGAAATGATTCTTGAAATCAGTAAGATATCATAGTTGATATCCAACAAATCTTGGGCTGCTTCAGGTGTGTTCTTACATTTAACCCTGACGGGACTGTTCTTGTAAACAAGCCCTGCTACTGACATCGAAACACATTTTATTTTATTTTATTTTATTTTATTTTATTTTCTGCCCAGTATTCTTTCTCATGGGAACCATCTCTCCTATCTATGCTTTGTCACTGTAGCTCAATTTTAATACAAATTCTTTCTACACTAGGACTAGAAGGCTGTGCAATAGAGTCAGCCAGCTTACTCCATCAGATGACAGTGGTTGATTTAGGGATGGTTACAGAATCCAAGCCAGTTCAGACCCTGATTTGTACCAAAAACAATGAGGATCTGAGCTTTCTTTCACTTAGGGAACAATAATCTTTTATGACCTTGAAAGCCAGTAGCTTTTGGCAGCTTCCTTTCTGATACAAGAGCATTCCAGGCAAGCAGAACTGAGATCTGGGAGAAAGGACACCAGCGGCCTCTGATCTATGTCTAGCTAGCACTGAAATAAGGGTTATTCCTGTTACACAGTTAATGCATTTTATTCTAAATTAGGCAGATCAGTCACTTTAGTTGAAAACTGAAGATGTCCTTATTCATATAGGTACAGAAACATTTTCTTTTCTACCGTGCTCTCCGATCTCTACAGGAAATGTCCCCTGCAGGATATGGGCTGATATTCAATTATGGTTCTCACTCTGCATGGCTCCAAGCCTTCAAAGTCTCACTCTTACCCTTGACCCATTTCTCTGAATTATTCTCCTATTGTACACTGATTTTAAAGCTCATTTCAAAACCAGATGGTGGTAGCACCATATTTCTTCTGGGCCTGGTACTTAGTACTGACTTATTTTGAGGCTGTATGGCTTCCTTTGACAGAAACAGACTCCTTAGGGTCATAAACATTTCTTTGAGGCTTCCACACAACACTAGTTCTTTGTAGTGATGAGCACCCTACTAAACTCTCAGAACATTTGCAAAGCAGGAGACCAATGATAGCCATGTCACCCCAAGGTCAAAAATTTCAGCCTACCCCCCCTTTTGTGATTTGAGTGTTTCTACTGTAGAGATTTAACTCCAATTTTTATAACCGCAGTTAAATTATATAAGTTTTTAAAATTGTGATGTTTTGAATCTAGGGAGAAATTTTCTAGTTCAGATAATCTATCTATCTATCTATCTATCTATCTATCTATCTATCTATCTATCTATCTACCATCTATCTATTATATATCATCTGTTTATCTATTAACTATATATAATCAATAAACAAATTATAAATGTATTATCTATTTCTATCTATCTATCTATCTATCTATCTATCTATCTATCTATCTATCTATCATCTATCTTCTATGTTTCTATCAATAATCTATCTCAATTTAGTTTTATGAAGTTTATCCCTCTGAATTTCTCATCTATGAAATCAAGTTCTCATGAAGGGAAGTTAACATTAGAAAGCTGCATGTCATTTTATGTAAACACTTGCCTATCTCATTTTATTTTTGGTTTTATATCATGTATGTTTACTTACTATTTCTTTTCTTATTTTTCTCCAATTTGCAAAATTCCCAAACTCAAAAACAGTTCTCCTTAATTTAAGGAGGACAACTTGGGATCCTTTAAAAACTAAAATGCCTCTAATATTGCAGACAAATCCACATATTTTGCACTAAAATAAAAATAGAGAAAATTCTGAGGGAAGAGTCAGAATGGTGGTACAATTTATTACCTAAAAGACAGAAGTTGGCCAGGTTCTGCCATCTCTTATAGGTTCAACATGTCTCCATGGAATTCTTAGCTGCAGATAAAGTAATCTTGTTTGATTTATACGGCCTTGGTTTAAGAAAAGTACAGAAGGAAAGGCCTATGCCAATTCTTTATCTTAGGCAGTTTGTTGGCAGTGTCTTTGTGTTCAAAAGATATGGGCTCAAGAAAAAAAATCAGAAGAGCTGCTCTCTCATCAGTTTCCTTTTGCCCAGCTCCATCCTCAATATCTGCTGGTATTTACTGAGCTATATTAATCAAGAATTAAAAAAAAAACAGTTTTATTAATACTTGAGAAAAGTGCCAGATTGATTGCCAGGAAGTTTGCATCCTCTAAATGTAGCATAATTAACTAAATTAAGTCTCTTCTTTGCTTGCTTCATATACCTACCGGAATGGCACATGCAGGAAGAACTGAGGTCAGACTTAAGAAGCCTGTTTTGCATTTCTTAATACCATGGAGGAAGAAAAAAATGATTAAAGATTCAAATCTGAGAAAAAAAATCACCTTAAAAATTGTCAATTTTCATTTGTTATGTATCATATATTCCTTCATCAAATTTATGAAAGCTGTGGGTATATCACCACAATGCAAAATCAAAATCTGGCAAAAATTCTGCACCCAATTTTTGAGATCTTCTGAATCTCTAGAATCTCATTTTGGATAAGAAACTAAAAGTGTTACAATGACAGCCGTAGATGATTAGATGTCGGTAGAGGCTCCTAGATCATCCTCAGATTTGAACTCAGATTTGTGGACAGTTGGGTGGCTAATTCCTTGTATGAGTCTATCCTACATATAGTGCATTTAACAGCCTATTACAGAAGAAACTGTCTAACCCCTGATCTCTAGCAACAACTAATAGATCTACTTCCTTTCTACATGACAGTATGAAATCATTGCATATTTTTCTTTCCTTACTCTTTGACCCCTGAGCATGAGTGTGTATGTGTGTATGTTTAAGTTTCTCTCTCTCTCTCTCTCTCTCTCTCTCTCTCTCTCTCTCTCTCTCTGTGTGTGTGTATGTGTGTGCACTCGCGTGTGTGCACAGAAGCCCATGCACATAATTTGCATGTAAGTGAAAGCTGGAGGTTGACATTGGGTGTCTTCTTCTTTTGCTCACCAGCTTATTTTTAGAGACAAGATCTCTCAGTAATCCAGAGGATCCTGGATTCTGCATGACTAGTTGGTCAGCAACCCTCAGGAATCTCTTTTTTCCTATTTGACCATCATTGGGATTTCAGATGTGTTCGCTATCATACCCAGACTTTTACAAGAGTTCTGCAGATACAATGCCAGACCATCTTGTTTACATGGCAAACTCTTCACTAACAGTACTGTCCCCCTAGTCTGTCCTTCCTTATTCTAAGATGAGCTTCCAAATGGCTTTAATTGTGTATTATCTAGTATTAACCCAAGACCTGAGTTGTCTTCCTATACATGCATTTAATTTTTATCAACCTCCTTTTAAAATGTTGTTCTCAGAAAAGAATATGCTTTATAACATGTGACTTGAATAGTTAGAATAATAATGACAATATTTCAGAGTGAGATATTCTGTTTTTTAAAATGCACTCTGACTCCATTAGGGTTTTTGGAAGGCTCATTACAATGTCACCTCATAATGAGCCTTGCATCAACTAAAATCCATTTTTGCATAAATTAGTTTCTATGTATGTATATAATTTTTTATCATTAAGCACTTCTCCCTTTTTCATCCTCAACAAATTTTAACTATTAATAACCACTTGAAGTTTCTTATACAGTGATTTTAAAGTTTAATACTGCTTTAAATGAAATTCTTTGTGTTGATATTCACACTAAGTTTGTGACCCGGTTGGTTCCTTTATATGGATTTGGTAGGTAGAGGTCAAACCTGGTTTTCTGTGTGCTTCGTTATAAAGTGAGGTCTTTCTGGCAGACTGAATGGCTGGTTCTGCTGCTTGACTGTGATATGACTTCTGCTTGCCCTGGCCTCATACTGACTTCACAATAAAGTACTTCTCTGTGTTTGACTTAGAACTTGGCCACGTGACATGCGTGACTTGAAGTGATACACTGGATGGGGGAGAAAATAAGCAACAAAAAGTACTAAGTTCCCCAGGAGGGCACTGACCCCTTTTCATGGAGCAGGGTGAGAATGTTCATATTTACCCCATAAAATTTCAAACTGTCTAGGAGCCTCCAGTGCACCTGCCATCTTCTCAGTTTCTGGATTGGAGTGTTTGTTGCAGTTATTCTGTGTCCCTTAACACCACCAGGAGTGACCTTTTTACTTTCTAGATCTACAGATCAGAGTGGAAGTGAGGTAAACCGGACTTTGATCTGATGATATGTTTGGGTGACCTGTTGAGATAGAGCCTCTGGGTGAGGATGAATGTGTTTTGCTAAGAGTAGGGTCTTTTTGGTGTCTGAGTCCTTAACAAAATAGAATTCTCTAGTAATCAGTTAAAGAGTAGAATTTTGTTATGCTTGGTCGTGGGACTTGGGAGACCAAGACAATGGTTGGTGTTACCATCTGGTGTCTGGTGAGAACTGTCTTGATGCTTCTGTTCCCTCACACTGGAGAGGAGCAGAAAGGCAAGGGGGACAACCACTGTGTCCTCACCTGGCTGGAAGGTAAAAATGAAAGCAAACCAACTCACACAAGGCCTTTCAGCTATAGCATTAATACATCCAGACAGGCAGAGTCCTCATCACTAACACTTCCTGTTAAGCTTCACTTTTCAATGAAGTGATTAAGTGGTGATTAAGTTCATAATTCCCGAGTTTTGGGGACACATCCAGATCACAGCAATATTAATATAAACTTATAAAGAGGATGAGTTGTATAGATTAAATTAGGCTTCCCACTTTAAAAAATTTTCCTATAGTAACATTATTATGACTTAATCAAATGACTGGCAAACTTATAGCTTGAGGGGCTAAATCCAACTGCAGCTTTGGTGTGAGGGATATGAAATAGAGCGTTCAGCTAATAATGATTGTGTTCTTTAAAAAGCCTTTGAAGCGTCCATAGAACAATATGCAGAACTGTGTGTGGCTTGCAAATTTCAAGATTTATTTTTGTCAAGCTTTTTACCAGTTGCTAACCCCTGGCTTAGCCGAGGTGAGGAATAACATTTGTCTTCTGACTATACCATGTGACTTGCTCTGACCCATAGGATGTTGACAGATTGTGATGTACGCAGAAGCTTGGGGGAAAAAAACCTTGGCAAACTCGGGCAAAATAAAAAACTATATTTTTCCCCCAGATTTGTGACAATTATTGTGTAAAATAAAACATCTGCAGAAAAATTTAAAAATGAATCACTTAATAATTTATTACAAAAAACCATACATAGAATTATCACCCAGGTCAAAAAATGAGTTGAAATCAAAGTTAAAGACTAGTATTTATTTCCTTCTTCTTGGAACTTCCCTTCCCTTCCCTTCCCTTCCCTTCCCTTCCCTTCCCTTCCCTTCCCTTCCCTTCCCTTCCCTTCCCTTCCCTTCCCTTCCCTTCCCTTCCCTTCCCTTTTCCCCTTTTCCCCTTTTCCCCTTTTCCCCTTTTCCCCTTTTCCCCTTTTCCCCTTTTCCCCTTTTCCCCTTTTCCCCTTTTCCCCTTTTCCCCTTTTCCCCTTTTCCCCTTTTCCCCTTTTCCCCTTTTCCCTTTCCCCCTTCCCCCTTTCCCCTTTTCCTCTTTCCTTGTTTCCTTTTTCCCCTTTCCTTTTCCCCCTTTCCCTTTTCCCCTTTTCCCTTTTCCCCTTTTCCCCTTTCCTTCTTTCCTTTTTCCCCTTTCCTTTTTCCCCTTCCCTTTTCTCCTTCCCTTTTTCCCCTTTCCTTTTCCCCTTCCCTTTCCCCTTCCCTTCCCTTTCCCCTTCCCATTCCTCTTCCCTTTCTCCTTCCCTTTCCCCTTCCCATTCCTCTTCCCTTTCTCCTTCCCTTTCCCCTTCCCTTTCTCCTTCCCCTTCCCTTTCTCCTTCCCTTTCTCCTTCTCTTTCTCTTTCCCTTTCCCCTCCCCTCCCTGCCCCTTCCTTTCCTTTCCCTTCCCTTCTCTTTTTCTTTTCTTTTTCTTGAGGGTTCAAAGCGCATGCCTCTTTGACTCTGGCTTGTGTTTTGTTTTGAGATGCTGCTCAGCTGTTTCTGCTGCCATGCCTTTGCTCCTCCGTCATGGACTCTAAATCTGTGTAACTGGATGTCTAATTAAATGCTTCCTTTTATGAATAGAAAAGAAACTAAGATAGACTGAATAAAATGAGTTTATGTATTTAATTAAGAACATATTTGCATGTAACAACCATGAGAAAAGTGACCACAAACCTGGAAGAGAGCAAGAAGGGGTACATGGAAAACTGTGGAGGAAGATAGGGGAAAGGGAAGTCATGTTCTAATCTCAAAATATAAAATAAATACTTTAATTTTATCTTTAACTTTTTATTTTATTGAAAAATGTTTTTTCCATACAATTTATTCTGATTGTGGTTTCTCCTCCTCTAACTCCTCCCAGTTTCTCCCTTCTTCCTGTCTCATCCCCTTTTCTGTCTTAAGAAAACAAGCAGTTATCTAAGAGTAATAGTAAAATAAGGTATAAAAACAAAAAGAAACAATACAGAATAAAACAAAACAAAACAAAACAAAGCAAAGCAAAGCAAAAACTAATAGAAGAAAAAGAGCCAAAGAAAAAGTTACGAAAACCACATACAGATGCAGAGACACAGGAATCCCATAAAAACACAAAATCAGAAACCATAATATATACCTTAAGGATCTGTAAGGTTTAAAAAAAAACCCTGATGTTATACAAACCATCCCAAAGATACCATTGAGTTCATCTTGTGTTGGCCATCGCCGAGTGAGCCTCCATTGGAGAAAACCTAATCTCACTTGCACAAATGGTCATCAACTGGAGGTAGCTTTTGGGTTAGCGATGGGAGCATTCGCCTGCTTCTCCTCTTACCCCCAGGGTCCTATCTGTTGCAGACCTGTGCAGGCCCTGCTCATGCTGCCTCTGAATTCATGTGTGTCAGTCCTGCTCTGCTTAAAGGAATTTGTATCCCTCCTGTTCTCCCTCAGCTTTGCTTCTTACACTCCATTCACCCTCTCTTCCCAAGTGTTCCTAAGCCCTGAGGGGAGAGATTTGATGGAGACATACCTTTTAGGCTGAGTAGTCCAAGGTCTCTCAGTCTATGTACATCATCTGGCTGTGAGTCTCTGTATTTGTTCCCATCTGCTGCAAAAGGAGACCTGTCTGATGATGGCTGAGCAAGGTGTTGACCTGTATGCATAGTAGAATGTCATCAGGAGCCATTTGATTGCTAAATTTCCTTAGCAGAACAGTAATATTTGTTTGTTTCCTAGGTCCCTGGCTGGTCTAGTCTTGGCCCCCTGAGCAGTGTTGGGGATGGGTTCTATCTCATGGAATGTGCCTTAAATCAAATCCGATGTTGGTTGGTTCCTTTGACAAGCTTCATGTCACTATTGCATTAGTGTATCTTGCAGGCACGTCTCTGTTGTGGATTGAACAGTTTGTAGCTGGCTTGGTGTTTACATTTCTCTTTTGTTAGCAGTCACCATAAACATTAGTCCACAGGGGTCAAGGCTCTAAAGAGCCACTAGCTTGACTTCTCCACATTTAATGAATTGTGTAGGTGTTGCCCTAAGCCATAGGACCCGACTGTCAGTTTGTGGAAAGTAACCACTAGTCTTGGCAACAGTCTAGGTTGTTTGGGGGGGGGGAGGGTATCCCATGGGACTCCTTTGGCTAACAATTTGATTAAATGTAACCCATTACAGGTACTGGAAGCTTCATTTGGTGATGAGCGATTTCCAGCTGGGGCTCTGTTTCAATGTTATGTGTTGATTTTATTTAGACCAACCTTTTAATATGTATATATTTTAGGAAGCTACTACTATATTGGGTTTCTTTATGACACGTCAAATGGTCCTCACTTTTAGCTGTTCCTCTCTGTATTCCCTCCTTTCCCACTCTTGTCCTTCTACTACCTGTTTGATACTTCCATTACAATTCCCCCAACCCTGATTACCCACAATTATCTATTTTAAATTCCCTTCCTATGTGAATTTTTCTCTCTCTTGTAGTCCTTTACTTTATACGTAAGCTCTGTGGCTATGTGTATTAATGACTTAAGAGCTGGCATTCACATGTAAGCAAGTGCGTACTCTATTTGTTTTTATGGGTCTGGGTTATCTCACTTAGGATGATATTTTTCCAGTTCTATCCATTCACCTGTGGGTTTCATGCTTTTATTTTTTTAATCACTGAGTAATATTCCATTGGGTAAATGTGCCACATTTTCTTGATTCTTTGTTGAAGGATGTTTGGTTGTGTTCCATTTCTGGCTATTATGAATAAGAGAAGCAATGAACATGGCTGAGCAAATGTCTCTGAAGTGGGATGAAATGGTCTCTGGGTATATGTCCAAGAGTAATATAGCTGGATCTTGAGGTAGATTGATTCCAGCTTCCAGAGGAACTGCCTCACAGATCACCATGCTTTTCTCAGGCTTCTGGAACTCTGAGCTATTTTATCCTACAAAATGATCCAAGTGAAACTTAGGTAATGACCATTTTTGGTAAATTAGAATATGGGTGAAGAAATGGGTTTGGTAGGGAAGATACAAAGAGTCTCTAAAAATCATACCAGTAATTGCTGCATAATTTAACTCGTGTAGGAGAACTAGACCTGCTGTGCTTAAAAAGACCAAGATGGGGAACCGGTTGACAGACAGAATTTGGTTGGAGTGTTGCATGCTGGGATTCTGAGGCTGAAGGGTCACTCTCTGGAAGGACGAGTATCATCAATCAGATCTCCCTTTGTTACTCTCTTTCTTAGACAGCTTTCTAGAGATGGATTGAATGTTACACATCTGCATGAAAGTCATCTATCCAATAAGGCTTGATGGTAGACAAAAGTCTGAATTTGCCTCAACTGTTTACATATATGAAACATATTTTTATTGGAGCCGAAAGGTTTCCATCACAAATACATTGCTAGGTTCGTGTTCATGAATCATGGCTAGGTATTAGGCATGCAGAGCTTGCTCTTTACCTGTATTAATTATACCACAATCTTCCAGTATTTGTTATCATTTGACTTAGTTAAAGCCACCATAGGTTGCCATAGGAATATACTGAGTTATATATGTTTAGCATGTATAAGCCCTTGAGTTTAATCTATGTTTTACATTAAGGAAAAAATTATCACTCTTAGGAACACCATATTCAACCTGAATATATACATCTTTCACTTTACCACAGTCTCTTTCTGGGAAATAGCAAAAAACCATTTTGTTGCAAAGAACATTCCATTAAGTAGGTTAAGATTGAACTGCATAATCCCTATTCCATTTGGTTCTTGGTCTCTGGCCATGCTCTTGTTCTTTCTGCTTGGATGCCCTTGAACTTAATTGGATTTCTCCCTCCATCCTGCACTAGCTTCCCCCTCCCTCATAGCTCCCCTTCCTTCTTTTTACCCCTTTCCATCTCACAAAATTTCAAAATTGATTTCCATGGGGAGATGTTCCTTCCATAAGACTAAGGAATGTAGCTCTTATATTCTACTCTATTAAATAATCAGAGCCATCTTCCTCACAGGACTGTGACTCCATGGGATCAAAGTCTGTGTTTTTTTGACCATGCTCTAGACTAACAGTTCAAGCACATATGTACATGTGAGTTTGGTTTTTTGAGACAGGGTCTCATGGAGCCCAGCCTGACCATGAATTCTGTATAGCTTACCCTTTTGTCTTTGTCTCCTATATGCTGTGATTACAGCTATGTACCTTCATGCCCAGCTTATAAGTAATTCTAATATAGTATGAAAAAATAAACATATATATCAGTGGTAGAGAAATGTTCACTATGGATTTAAGGTTGAGCTATTATAGATTTGAAGGAATGAGAACAGAGTCAGAGGCTTCCTTTATCAAAGTGTTACAGCGAGCCCTGCAGGAATGAGCAAAGTATTAAGTAAAGGTAAAAGGGAAGACTGGGAAATAAGGGAAAACGTTGGAATTTTATGAGCTCCATCTTCAGGATGTGGTGGCTGATGGCGAGTGGGGGTTGTGTGGATACGGGTAGCTCAGACTTTTCTGTCCCACAGAAAGTGGGTAGATGTTGGAAGAAGCTAGAAGGAGAGGAGTTGTTATTCTGGCTTTCTTTGCTCGGAAGAGTCATACAATCCGGGCAAGGAATACTTTTAATTTGGAAGAGACCATCACTCATCAATTTTACTTTAAAGATTTTAATTTGGGCTAGATGTTGTCTAATTTTTTTCTTCAGAAAAGGATGTTTCATCAGAAAGAGAGTTTTTATCTATCTATTCTCTGGCCAGATATTTCCCAAGGAGAATGAAAGCATTATCGAGAGTAATTGGTAGGTGAGGTTTTGTGTTAGGTTGCAATAATGTCTGCGGTGGTGTGGTTAGATGTGTTGGGATGGTGTGGTTTCTGATTTCAGCACATGTATTCATGCTAGAACAACATGTTCTGAGAGCTGCAGGTTTGTTGGAGTATTTATTGTATTTAGACCATTGTAAGAGACCCACAATAGTGCTAGTAGACCCTGAAATGAGGGTGACTGTTGGATCCCTGTCCATGGCAGACTTAAATATCATGGTTCTGGCTTGAAATAATAGGTACACCCAATTGTTTAACTTATCAGTTCCAAAGCCTCGGCTTCTCTCTAGTTCTAGAGAATGTGAAAGTTAAGCACATTTCAAAACTGAGCTGGTAAGTGTGGTCTCTCCTCATGCTACAGACACAGCATGTTATTTCTAATAGGCTTCTTTCATTTCTAATTCAAATCCTTCAAACTGATATAAAAGCAGTTAATTGGCTTTTAAAGGAATATTGCTTTAAAACAAACTCTTTAATAAGTAGCAAAAGTAACTCACTATCTACTGCAAAGTAAATTTTCCCAAGTCTCAAAAGATCTGAGTTATTTCCCTAGCTCTCCTGGGACTGGAATTATAACTTTGCTCTGTCTCTCATGGCTTTATTCGCCATTATCAATGGATAATCATCTTCCCACCAGCATCCCTCTTTGGAAGGTTGTGCAGACAGATGTTATCATATCTGAAAAATGCTATAAAAGAAAATCTCTTCATGAATACAAAAGAATAACTACCCCTGCCTTGGCCTAGAAAGTTCTACTTCTCTGTAGGATGCAACATGATCGCAGCAATCCTTTCTCCAATGCATCTAAGCATCTAGCTGAAAATCATAACCAAGGAAGATTTGCTCCTGGGATGAATTTCTGATTGTAGGTGTCATGGCAGCCTCTGAGAGAAGATGAAAGCACAACGTGTTCAGGAAGGAGAAGCGTGTGCTGGTACTTGCAGAGAAGCAAGAACGTACTAAATGACAGAGTTACAAATGACTGTCTTAGTGAGTGACCAAGCAGGCTACAAGTGATTGTGCATATTGGTATGACAGCTTAGCAGCTGCGCTCAGCTTAGAGCTAATCCATCTGACTGTGTTCAGCATGCAGGTCTTGGATTTATATCCAAGGAATGGTAAACCTTTAGAACAACCGCAAATTGAAGTGGAACTACTTAGGATTAACTGACGCTGGCCTGTCAGGTGGCCATAAGCACAGTTGCAACATCTGGCAACAATCCATCCATCCGATGATAAGTGAAAGCAGTTAATTGGGTACGGAGATGTGATTGGGATGAAATGTCAAGTGGAAGGTAAGAAATCCAAGGCCGCTGATCTGCCCAGGCTGATTTTCAGTTATATACTGGCAAGCTCTGTAATTTAGCAGGCTGGATTTGGCATTAAAAAGTAGTTTAAAAGCGTGATAGTTTTTGTCATGGACTCAAACTATATGTAGTGTATTTACCTCCTTTTGTTATCCAGGCTAAAAGAAAACCTTAATAAAACTTTACTTGTGGGGACATCAAAGTGAAATATATATATATATATATATATATATATGTATATATATATATATATATATACATATATATATATATATATATATACATATATATATATATATATATATATATATATATATAGTGTTTGTTGCAGTATGAATCACTACTCAGTAAAACAGAGGAGGAAATTTTAGCTTTATACCCCAGTTTTTAATTGGGTTATTTGGTTTTATGTAGTCTTCTTGAGCTCTTTGTATATTTGGATATTAGCCCTCTATTGGATGTAGAGTTGGTAAAGATCTTTTCTCAATTTGTAAGTTGCCATTTTGTCCTATTGACAGTGTCCTTTGAA
The DNA here is from genome assembly GCF_978045245.1 of Mus caroli. NCBI lineage: Eukaryota > Metazoa > Chordata > Mammalia > Rodentia > Muridae > Mus > Mus caroli. The sequence goes on along the minus strand of NW_028227257.1, from coordinate 99,317,519 downwards.
ACTTACAGAAGCTGAAAGTTTTGTTAGGTCCCATTTGTCAATTTTTGATCTTAGAGCCTGAGCCATTGGTGTTCTGTTCAGGAAAATTTCCCCTGTGCCAATGTGTTTGAGGCTCTTTCCCTCTTTCTCTTCTATTGGATTCAGGCTATCTGGTTTTATGTGGAGGTCTTTTGTCCACTTGAAATTGAGCTTTGTACAGGAGATAAGAATGGATCAATTTGCATTCTTTTACATACAGACCTCCAGTTAGACCAGCACTATTTGTTGAAAAAAACTTTCTTTGTTCTACTGTATACTTTTAGTTTCTTTGTCAGAGATCAAGTGACCGTAGGTGTGTGGGTTTATTTCTGGATCTTCAATTTTATTCCATTGATCTACCTTTCTGTCTCATGAGATTTTTATCACTATGCAAGCAATTATTTTTGTTTGACTATTTTACCATATATATGTATATATATATATGTATGTGTGTGTATATATATATATATATATATATATATATATATATATATATAAATTGTAATGGTACTTTTATACAAATGGGTGACTCTGGTATGCTAGCATTTTGGATGGTCTACTTTTTGAATTTATATTGATATTTAGTCTTGAAACATTTCAGATAATGTATGTGCCAATTAAGATGGTCTTCAAATGACTGGGATCATTTCTAACTCCTTCCTGAGCCTTCCATTGCAGGGGGCTGATGCCTCATGAGAACAGAGCCTTTTCTCTTTAATGACTGATTCTGAGCAGTTTCATTTATTCTTATGCTTACAGTACTGCTTAGGTTGGATGTGATAAGAAAGCAAGCCTTCCAATTTGTACCTGGTTTTACAGCACCATTTATATACTAAGTAACATTTGGATATAATGAGGTGATTTTTCTTTCTTAGAGGATAAAAATCTCAATTTGAGTGCTCAATAACACTGCAAGTAACTGTTAAATAACAAAAGATAAATTATTAATTTTTTCTCTACATAAATTGAAGTCTCAGGTTAGAGACCACCCTCAAGAAGTTAGGGTGGCTTACAGTGAGCTTTTGAGGTGTACTGATCACATTACTCGTATGACTTTTCCTAGGGGTCATCTGGACAGGTTCATCCCAGATAGGACATTAGCATCAAACTGAGAAGTCATCTTATCTAAGTTTGCTGTAGTGAACCAATGAGTTATGGGTGACTCACTGGCAGTTCTATCCCTGGATAGCTCATTGCACCGCAGGTCCCAACTCATTCATTCCTAAATCTGATTTCTTCCTGTATTCCTCCAGTGTGGCTGTCGGATGATTTCCATGAGTTACTTTTGAGCATACTGACATTGAATAGAATTCTAAGGTTGGTCATTTTTTTCCACAGCCTTTCTGTAGGTTGTTATTATATGAGACCCTAAATGTAGTTTTTATAGGAGTATGATGGTGAATATATAGTTGATAGTTTTTAAAAGACTGTATCTAAATATTTAGATGGATTCTGTTTCAGGTTTGACAGATCTTAATGGCCAACAGCCGCATCAACAGAAAACAGAAAACAAAAAGGACCAATAGTATGGAACAAGACATAATTCTTTCTCTAAACTCTCTTAGTCTTAGGAGGACACTCAGAATGGTTCACCCACATAAGTCTATTGTGTTCTCTCACCTAGTATAGCACTAACACTGGAGATGCCAACCATAACTTCAACCAGCAGTTCAGTTTAGGTCCTTTTCCACGAAAGGGAAAGATTAGGGTGATTTTCTCCTGTGAGTTTCTGAGGTGGTAGCATTGTAGCAGAAAGTAGTCACTGCTGTTTGATAAGACTAAAGCCCATAGTGATATAGTTATAGAAGAATAATTATAAATATTAAATACTTTATTGTATTCTTTCCATATAGTAGATAAATGTTAGTTGTAAACCAAAGCTTGTCTAAGGCAATAGTTGAAGGACTCTTCTTTTTTTTTTTTTGAAAGAAACCTGAATACTGAATATTGATTATTTGTAATTGGACATTTTGCACATATTATCTGGAAATTTACTAGAGTTAAGTTCCATCTAAGCAGTTTTATATCAATGATATGTTTCCGTCTTGGGCATGCTTGGTGTCAGCCATTCTAAAAAGAGTACATTTTAGTATATAGTAGCACTTGTTTTCTTTGGGTTGGTCTTTGGGTTGGAAGAGATACCTTTGCGAATATATTTTCATCCATTTCACTGGGAACCTAATGAATGGAAATGTAGAAAGGATCTGTCAGAATGCTATTGTGGGTCACAGCATGAGATTTTATATTATCATACAGCCCCATGTTCAGACCTTCTCCCGCATAGGAAACAGCAATAATTACTTCATTAGTTACATAAGGGAGTCATAGGTCTTAAGCATAAGTTGATTCTGATTCTCAAGGATGTTATTAAGCTGTCAAAACCTGTCAATATGCACTGCGACAACAACATGTAAAATTCCATTAAAGGGTCATTAACAAGGTCTTCAAGCTCATGCCTAGCATTTTATCTGGGTTCCTAATGGAACACTGTTCAAAGCAGGAATTAAGTCAGATGCCTCATGAACTTTAATGCTGTTAGAACTTTACCATTGGAAGAAAGTATTAGTTTTTTTTTTTTTTCTTCTTCCTTGGGTTTTCAGTTCTATGAGAGGCAAAAATGAAACTCCAGTTAAGTACAACTGATGCAATTTCCAAATCTTGACATTTAAACATTTATGTCTTTGAATCTGGTGAGCTCTGAGGATGTTGATGACATATTAGTTTGTATATAGAGACTTAGGCACTCCATTGACACCAACAACCATTATTAAATTTTGCTTTTACTTCAATAGACTTATTTTTCTCTAGAGGAAAAGGAAGGACAATTTGTGATGAAAACTTACTTTTTCTTTTATTACACTGTCAATTGCTAAGATTGGTGGTATTTTCAAGTAACAGTGTCCAACTTGAAAGCTAAGTGGAATGAACACACACACACACACACACACACACAACTTGCTTTCTGCAGAGAGATTTGACAACCTTAGAAAGAAGTGAATGATTACCCTTTTTCTGACTGCCATAAGTATAACCGTTGGTGCCAAATTGATGGGTTCTCCACATTGTAGGTGGTGGCAGTTGTGATCCATGTAGCTTAGTTCTGCATTTTAACAGCAGACAGGCAGAGATTAGAGCCATTCTATCGTTTTAATGAACATCAAGGAAGGTTATTTGCGATACACAGGATTACAAGTTCTTTCTGTTGAAAACAATAATAAGAGTTGGAAGTGCCAAAAAAAAAAAAAAAAAAAAAAGCAAAGAAAGCTCTGTGACACTTTGACTAACAAAATGTAATTTCCAATTCTTAGCCATCAAATTTTCAAAAAGGCAATCCTGGGGTCGATTGAAAATAGATAAACACCAGGTGAGGACACACTCTGGAAATTTCAGGTGGGATCATCCAGGTGGAAGAGACCCAAGTATAATTTATCCGATAAGACCCTGAGAGTTGAGACCACATTCACCCGACGGAAGGAGAAGCTGCAAAGATGCATACACTTGCCAAGTAAGGATTAATTATAATTGTGGATGCTGAGCCAAGTGAAAGAGTAGAAGTTTCAAAATAACCTTGAAAATCAGCAGGAGTCGAGCCTGGAGGGTGAGGGTACTGTACAGGAGTTATAGCAAAAGGGACTTTTGAACAACTAACAAGGTATTTTATATGGCATAGAAGAATTACCTGTTATTTAAAATTCAAGTCAAAGGCTCCTTTTGGGCTTAAAAACAGAACACGATTTCTAGCCTGAATAATATCTAATAAAAAATTAACTAATTTATTTAATGAGTCTATGCTGGTACCCTGACCACTGCTGCTTAATTAGAAGCTGATTGCTGATTACGCTGATCTATTTTTTACCTTGGAAATTTCCAGTGGTGTGCTCTGAAACTTTTTTCTACTTGGTTATTGATAATAAATATTCACTAGAAGACTGAGAAGAAACAGGAGTAATGAAAGACTTTATGTTCAGAAGAGATGGTATGTCTTTGTCTTTGGCACTGAATATTTATCATTTGGGCATAAGGGTGACTCCTAGAAAAGTTGACAGGAAATATTATCAGACTTGTTCACATGATACTGATTCAGAAGACTTGCCTCTGCTGATCACATGGCTTCAGGAATGATATTGGTTATACTGTACAACAGGCATAGTGTGCTGCTTCCTAACTAAGGGACCTGTGCTTCAGCTTCTCAGGGCTCATCCAGGATGCTTTTGAGTGGTGCTTTTCATCCTAATGCTATGGCCCTTTAATATAGTTCCTTATGTAGTATTGACCCCCAACCTTAAAATTATTTTGTTGCTACTTCATAACTGTAATTTTGTTACTGTTATGAATATCTGTAAATATCTGATATGTGACTCCCAAAGGGGTCATGACCCACAGATCGAGAACTGCTGTTTTAGAATGAGATCTGGACCAAAGGGAGTCTATGCTTGATGAGTGAGCATCATTGAAATGTTGGCCTCCTACCACTGAACAGCTCATCTGCAGTGAGGCCACATTATGTTGGCTTAATTACCAAGGACTGAAACTGTTCAATCTTCAGTGGAATGAATCTTTTGAGACACCACCACCTAACTCAAGCCTATTTAGTGTCATTATTCATCTTCCTAAAATAAATAAGGCAAAATGACTGCCTCATTTAGTAAGTTAAATATAAATATTCAATTATTTTTGCCCAAACTGTAAACATATAAGTGAAAAATAAAAATGAAAATACCCTTAAATTGTATACTCTCTGCTCTTAGACTCCTAACACTGGGAGATGTCATCCTTATTTTTATAAATAAGGGGCAGAATATTTTTTATTAGATATTTTCCTCATTTACATTTCCAATGCTATCCCAAAAGTCCCCCATACCCTCCCCCCCAACTCCCCTACCCACTCACTCCCACCTTTTGGCCCTGGCGTTCCCCTGTACTGGGGCATATAAAGTTTGCAAGTCCAATGGGCCTCTCTTTCCAGTGATGGCTGACTAGGTCATCTTTTGATACATATGCAGCTAGAGTCAAGAGCTCCGGGTAACTGGTTAGTTCATAATGTTGTTCCACCTATAGGGTTGCAGATCCCTTTAGCTCCTTGGGCATTTTCTCTAGCTCCTCCATTGGGGGCCCTGTGATCCATCCAATAGCTGACTGTGAGCATCCACTTATGTGTTTGCTAGGCCCCAGGGTAGTCTCACTAGAGACAGCTATATTAGGGTCCTATCTGCAAAATCTTGCTAGTGTATGCAATAGTGTCATCGTTTGGAGGCTGATTATGGGATGGATCCCTGGATATGGCAGTCTCTAGATGGTCCATCCTTTTGTCTCAGCTCCAAACTTTGTCTCTGTAACTCCTTCCATGGGTGTTTTGTTCTCAATTCTAAGAAGGGGCAAAGTGTCCACACTTTGGTCTTCGTTCTTCTTGAGTTTCATGTGTTTTGCAAATTGTAACTTATATCTTGGGTATTCTAAGTTTCTGGGCTAATATCCACTTATCAGTGAGTACATATCATTTGAGTTCTTTTGTGATTGGGTTACCTCACTCAGGCTAATGCCCTCCAGGTCCAACCATTTGCCTAGGAATTTCATAAATTCATTCTTTTTAATAGCTGAGTAGTACTCCATTGTGTAAATGTACCACATTTTTCGTATCCATTCCTCTGTTGAGGAGCATCTGGGTTCTTTCCAGCTTCTGGCTATTATAAATAAGGCTGCTATGAACATAATGGAGCACGTGTCCTTCTTATTGGTTGGAACATCTTCTGGATATATGAAGGGGCAGAATATTAATGAATGAGATTGATTGGTACTAACATTTGAAAAATAAAATCATGTTTTAAAATGTTACTGTTTCCAAAGAATAATTTGATTTTAGGGAGTGTGAGGCTGTTTCTCATGAAAGGAGATAAGAAAGCAAAGCAGTATCTATAGAAATTGATTGACCTAAAAGTAATTATTCTGGAGAAGGAAAAGGCAGGGTTCCCAGGAATCAGAGTTTCTGGAAAGCCACTACTTTAGACTAGTCTCCCTCACCACTGTCTCAGAATTCTGGGGTAACCACAGTGAAGCTAGTCACTTATGGTGAGGTGGGAGCTTGATCTCCCAATAAACTAGGTTTTCTGAAAACAGGAGACCCACACCAATCTCCTGGCCTACCAGATTCTGTGTAATGAAGAATGTCTCTTTGCTTGAGTCAAATAACATATAAAGGCAGACCTATAAGAATTACATCAAACTTTTCAACAGAGACTGAGAGACAGAAGATCCTGAGCAGATGTCATATAGACCCTAAGCCAACACAAATGCCAGCACAGAAAATCTATCAATTAATATATATATAGAAACCAATATATTCCATGACAAAAACAAATTTACACAGTATTGTTCCACAAATTCAGCCCTACGAAGGATAATAGATGGAAAACTCTTACACAAGGAGGGAAAAAACACCCTAGGAAAAGCAAGAAAGTAATCATCTTTCAATAACCCCAAAAGAAGGTAGCCATGCAAACACAATTCCACCTCTAACAACAAAAATAATAGAAAGCAACAATCACTATTCCTTTATTTCTCATAAGAGAAAACACCTTGTGCAAACCTAGCCGCCCTTTTTATATTTTTATTTTCTAATTATATAATATTATATATTTATTGTTACATAAATAAAAATAATTACACTTTTTATTTTATTCTAACATGTCTTACCTCCTGGAATATCCCTCCTCTGTGCAATGACACATGATCAGTCAAGTCACTAGATAAGACTAACTAAATCTCTTCTAATTTTGTCTTTAGACAACCCAGCCTCTACCCTTTCCTAATCTTCTGAAGAAACTTCTAGACCGGTATGGTGCTTGCTTCTTGTGGGGACATGTTTCCTCATTGGCCTCTGAGCTCAATGAACATACTTGAAGACCTTGATAACTAGGCCCATCACTGCTATGTATGAGACTTCATTTTGAGAGACAGAGCCTGTAAGCAAGAAGAGTAAAAGGTCTACTTAGCAAAGAATCTACTGGGAAGCTTTTCCAAAGGATGTTCTAGCTTATCGTGTTACTTGCTGTGTGATGATTTGGTTGCAGAACACTGCCTTCCTTTTGACTGCTAGAAAACAACAAACCTGCTGGAGAAAATGCCATTACAGGAAGCTCAAGGCCAGGCCTATGTATGCATTATTTTCCAAGATACCATTGCTGTGCTATTCTCTGGTACCTCAGTGTACAAATACTGATATAAACCTTGGGCTCATCAGGCAGTATTGTCATGTCCCACTCTTGTTACTTGCATGTCTTGTTTTAAGGACTTTTAAGGGACTCTTCATTCTCCTGCCTTGCCTCTGAGGTCATTCTTCTGCCTTTGCTCACTTTTTCTTGATATCAGAGTTTCTGAAATATAACAAGGATTTTTGACCACAGTAGGAGCTGGCACACTGAACCCTAAGTACTAAATCTAGACCCTGGCCATGCTAGAAAGAATATACTGAAACAGACAAACTTGCAGTAGATTTGTAGATGGTCAGGAACACCCAGTTCATATACCATCTCAGCATGTGTAGGAAACTTTGCCAAGCCTTTCTCTACAAAATAAGTTTCAGATGACTTGATTTGCTAATCTCACTTCGAGGCCTGCTGCATTTCCTGTACATAGTTTAGTATGTACTGTACCACATGCGCTACAGTGTTAGCAAGGTTCTCTCTCCCCCTATCATCTCATGCGTCATGAGGTCCTATTGGGGTTCAGAAAATCATACCTTAAAGTATAGTGTTTCAGATCTCAGAGGCAGGTCTTAACAACCACCCTTCCAGATTCTGCCTGTCTTCTTGGCCCCTACTTTCTTTACTCTCCCCACCCCATCACCAAGCAAACATTAGGAAATAGAATTTTCCCCCTTTAATTCAGGGTAAAAAAATGAGAACCTTTCGTTCCTGTTTTTTTTTTTTTTTTGGTCTAAAGAAAACTAAAAGTGCTACTGTAATATGCCTCTACTTTCCTGTGCTAAAAAGAAATTCTGGCTATAATGAAATGATTTGAATCACCTTTCTCCTGTTTTAGAAGGGGTATTTGGAGGGAAGGAATGTTGTGTAGAGAAAACCCAAGAAGATTGGGCACAGATAGGCTTTGCTGGGTCTCTTCACTTAGTTGAGTCTAGTAGCATTAGATCGGAGCCTTTCGTAAAATCACATTTCTCTGTGGTTTCCCGCCGGACATAGAACATAATCATAAAATGATTATCCACACTGGATCTTTTAGCCTCTGATTTGAGGGTTCTGGTGCCCCTTATGAGACTGCATAACTTGCTTTGATTGGGCTGATGTGTCTTGTTATACAAGCATCATCCATGACCCTCAGCTGAGAACAAGCCTTACCCCTTCCTAACTAAAGCGTCTTTGTGCATACTTTCTTCTTTCTGAGATGTTGCACCTTGTAATTCTTTTGAGATGTAACTTTTCTGAAATTTCCTTATGACACTGTAAATTACTGGTATCTTATAAACATGGTGTCATAAATAAATTGTACTAAATGGTTACTATTTATTCAAAGAGAACATTATGGATACTAAAGGCAAGGCCAGTGAAAATCCACCTCTCCTGCCATGACTAGTTACATTGTTGTTGCTGACATCTCATTCTGCCTGGTAAATATGCTAGTTTACCATTAGCATAAACATCTGTCCTCATTGTTTGATCTTTCTTCTCCCACTTGTATTTTGTTGATAAATATATTTCAAGGCACAGAGAAGAACTGGATCCTCAGACCTTGAAGATTCATGTCACAGTGCTCTAAATAGTGGTGGATAAGGAAGACAACACTTCAGGAGACAAAAAGCGACTTGGAACAGCAAGTGGTTGAGCATGGAAGATCTATAGGTTACATAATGTATGTGCTATGGAGAAGAATCAATATCGTTAGCCACAGACTGCCAATTTAAAGTCTTGAATGTCACTAACACTCCATTAAGAAACCTTTGTGGCTGCCCCAGTAGTGCACCTAAGAATAAAGGAAAATTTGTGCACTTATACTCAAAATATAAATAGTAAAATGTTTGTTTCAAACCAAGGAAAACAATGGGATTTAAAGATTGAAATGAAGCCAAAATAATTGATGTATAAGCTAGGTTTGATAAGGTAACTCATTAGTAATCATTTAAAAGTCTGTGTAGCATTATATTGTAAAGTCTAGGGAGAGACCCTAAGTGTTAGTATAGGAGGAAAATGTAGCATGGGATGGAATATGGTACCATAAAGTAAAAGTGCAAAAATTGGGCTTGTACCTCACACTGGCCATTACACCCAACAAAACATCAAGACTCTTAAATGATGGCCTAGAAATGATACACTCACAAATCAGATGCAATGTTTTTCTCATCCTGAAGTCTTCTGTTGAAAATACTCATCATGTAAAGCTATGCCAAGGAAGTTCTAGGTCACTGCTTACTTTTCCCTGACTGGCAGGGATCAGAGATTATTAACCTCCATGACCATTGTAGAGATTTCCCTTCTAGAGATCTCCAGTGGCTCTCTTCTTCAGTCCATGTAATGATGCCCTCATTTTAAATTCAGGTTTGACCTCCATTTCTTTTGTGATCCCTTCCACATAGCCCTAGAAAAACCTATTTTAAACTCTGACATCAGACTCACTCCTTCTGAGGGTAAGAGTATCAAACTTTCAGATTGAATTCATCTGACTGTCTTTTAAAATATAGCCATCTCACTATTTATCATCCTTCGGCTTGGAATATGGGTTGTAATTTCTATGAAAATTTACTGTTTTCAATTGTTTTAAGAATTTGCCAATAGGCATGTGAATCTTCTTTGGAGGCCAGCAAGGCTGGCACTTTCTGACATTGAAATTATGTCAATTCACTGATGTGTTAAACCTCTTATTTCTTAAGGGAGCAAGAGGAAGTTTTTAATAAGGAGTAAGAAAATCATTTTATGTTATATTTTGAAGAGTCATTTACCAAATTAATATCTTTTAATTCAAAAGGACAGTGCATCCAGTTTTAAAAAATATTTTTTGTCTCTATATTGGATATCACTCATATGTATTCTTTTCCCCGGTGATTTTAACTTTGGTCATTGCATTTAAATGTGAGTCTAAAGTTTGATGGTAGCAGCTGGACTTGGTGAGTCAGGAGGTGCTGGCGGCTCTTTTATCTTCTACCTTTTATTGTCAGAGGTCTTTAAATAAAGTATTTGGCAAGCTTTCTCATACAGTCATTCCTTATGGTCTTCTGTGGATTATTAATTTTTCTTACCTATCGCTTTCAACTAACTGACTATTGTAACCCCTGATCATCTGGGTGTGGTAGTAGGTCTTATGTTATATCTACATGAATAGATGTGTTTGAAGCATCAGCTCCTCTTCCAGTGTTTTGCATTAGAAAATACAGTGATCGTAACAAGAGGAAAAAGAAAATCACTCAAAACTAAAGCAAAGAAGTGAGCTACAACCCAAAGTTTAGGTTGTGAATATTTTAGGTTGAGGATATTTATAGGAAACAGGGATCCTAAGCTAGTACATTTCTCCAAGGGTGGCAGATGAGACCATGTGACTTTGGGGCATGACTGAGAGGACAGATCTCTAAGCTGACTCCATGTTTGATTATGGTCCATTTTCAACTTCCGCCTATATAGATTAATAGTCTTCCCTTCCCTGGTGTTTTCCCCATGATGTAAGCTGAATTCTTTAGAGTCAAAAGATTTGGCCAGATACAGATAAATCTCTTGTCAGTTGGACCTTCCTCCCTGGGCAGGAGTATCATTGCTCCATCTACGATTCTCCTCAGTGTGTGTTATGAGTGAGGACCTGACAGCCAGCCATTATCCATTCAGGGAACATCATGTTCTTTCTGCTTTCCTTTGGACAGCTAATCCCCATAGAATTGTAGCGCTGTCAAAACTTAACCATTGCCTAGTTCTCCTTAAATGTCCATCTGTGAGAAACACAAAGTCTTACTGTACTTATTAGGTGCTTGATCTAGCTACTGCAGGAGCTGAATGATATTGTCCATGTGCTACCCACTTGGGTTTCCTTGTGTGAGGAAGGCGACATCAGCAGAGCTTCCTTGCGGGTAGTTGAGGATTAGAGGTCCTGTGCATCCTCGTCTTGACCCCAGCTGCCAAGGCTGAAGCTTACTTGCTTGAAAAACTCCGTATGGCTGAAGACACTAGGAAATGTTTTGTGAGGAGGAGTTGTCTCTGCTAACATCATTAGGACCTGAGGTTGCTGACACTTCCTCCTTAATCCTGACATTTCCTGACATATATCAAGGTTTCTCTGGCTTAAGTTTCACATGGTGAATGCTCTAAAATGCTCCGATGCTGTCAGACACAAGGCAGATGTACTATGGATGAAAAGGAAGTCAGTGGTCATATAGTGAGTTTTACTAGATTTGTAAACTTCATGTAACCATGTGAACCTCATTTTTCTTGCTTAAGAGAATCTCATTTTCTAGTTTCATTCATTTCCTGGAGACACCTAGTACATCCATAAATAGGGATATAAAAATTGCTTTTAGGTTTGCTTTGTGTTTCAGCTCATTTAGTCCTTATAAGAATTCCAGGAGGTAGATATTTTGACTTGCATTTATGCATAAAGAAATTGAGGCATACAGTCATTAATGGATGTTGCTCAAGGACTGTTAAGAGATAGATTGGAACCCATATCTGATTTATTCCAAAGCCTATAAGTGTTCTGCCTTGTCATTGAATTATTGGACTACGAATGAATCATCTCAGCACTGGTTAGAAGTTTCTTTAAAGCTTCCATTTAGCTTCTTTTTCTTTTACCAATTGATTAAAAAAAAACATAAAACCTCATCCTTACCAAAGACATCTCATTTCTTTTTTGGAAAAAAAAAAAACCCTCCTAAATGTGAAGTCATTGGCCATGAAGAACACAGGCTTCAGGAGGTATAATTCACTGTTTCTAATCAGGTGCTAAAAAGGATTTTTCTGTTGCCTTGGCTTAAAGTAATTGCATATCTATCTATTTATATGAGTGATGAATCAGAGACCCAAGCAATCAAAGCAGCAGCCTGAATTCCCATGTTGGGTTTCCATGTTACATCCACCAGTTCTCAGCACTTTAAATGATTTCTTACCCAAGGAGTCTAAAGCCAGAAGAAGCACATGGCTAAGCAACAGCCACATGAAGGATGATTTATCCACACTGAAGAAGGTATTTCAGATGACTGTGCAGGAAATATAAAGAAAAATGATTACTTTAAAGATATTTTAACTGGAAAACATTCAATAGCTTATTTCCCTAGCATGGCACTATTGGGCCCCACATTTAGAGTTTAAAGATTATGTTTCATAGAGAAATGAGTAGAGTAATCAATTATATTAGTAAAACGTCCTCTGTGTAAGATGCATTTTCTCAAAGTGTACATTTTTGCACGTTTCAGAACCAGCATCAAAGCTACTTCCTTAACTATCTTTGGGTTGATAGAAAAGAGAAAAATAAAATTAGATCCATGGCTTCTAGGAACTGAGATTTGGAAGAGTAGAACTGGCTTTGACAAAAATGGCAAGTGACTTTTTCTTCTGAATGGATACTTTGGCCAGGGTTGTGGTGTAGAACTCACCACTCATCACTTTCTATATTAGCTAGTAGTTAAAGTTCAATTGTTCTTTAAATTGATTATGGTATTCAGCAAGAGACTGAGGTTCAAGGATTTGATTTTTGGTAATTGGGTGTATAACTTGAAAAGAGAATGGTGGGTCCTTACAGGTATGGAGTGTTGAGTTCTGCAGTGATTTCTAACTCTTTGGAATGTTATAGAAAAATTAGTATTTTGCCAACTTCTGAAAAAATTAATCAGAAATCTGTGACAGTACAGGACATATTGTCTCTTTCTGTGGAGATGAGGACAAATTTTTTGAATTGAATCACTCATTGAATTACCTGACTTGGTGTATAGATAGTTGAATTTCAATCTATCCTAAGGCATGGTTTATTCCAGTTCCCCAATTGCATATTTATACATTGCTTCTGTCTTTTCATGTCTCTTGATCTTCAGAAGATGATTATAATTAGTCTCATAATGTGACTCTTATGAATTCCTCAGTGACCTTTTGAAATGATAAACCTCAGGATAATAGCATTATTGAAACAAAAAAGTGTCATGGCTCACAATTGCCCGGACTATAGCTCTAGGGGATCTGATGCCATCTTCTGGCCTCTGGCATCACCAGGGATATTTGTGGTACACAGACATATTTGCATATACTCTCAGAAATAAAAGTTAAAGTCCAAACACAACTGGGGTTTCCTGTGGTAACAATGAAATGGGGACAATACTGCAAAGGAGTCTTAGCTGTTATCATAAGCTCAGTCAGAAGCAAGAGAACAGAGGGGGCTGGATCTGCATCAAGAACCCAGACACCAGTTGGTGCTGGTGGGGAAGTTACATTCTATGATGGCAGGCAGCAGGCACCAGTGAAGGGCCAGCCTGGTTACATAATAAGTGGGAAAGGTTGGAGGTATCAAAGGAGCATTTATGCTCCTGCCTAGAGCGATAACAGCAACCATGGCATCTTTAGTGTGTTTCACGTGCTAGTCTAGATGCTTCTCATAGAACGTTAACTAGTCTCATCTTCCTAACAACCCTTTGAAATCTATACTATTTTTATCTCATTTTACAGCTAAAGATATGTGAGCAACAACAGCAACAAATATATTAGTTTGATTAATTTTCCCAAGTGATAGTTAGAATGAAAGTCTGGGTTTGTATTTCATCATCTTGTGGTACCACACAATTCATGTAATTATTTATCACATGCTAAATACTTTATAAACACCTCACCCAGTTATTATGATAACTGCTTAAGGTAGATTATTACCAAAGACAAACAAAATTCCCACCCAACTACCAACTGAAAAAAAATCCAAAATGAAACAAAAATATGTATGTTATATACAGTGGTGAGATGCTGAGAAACAATAGCATAGGCTTCTTGCAATGGGGAGATTAGGCAAGCTCAGAGTAGTGTATTTCAAACTTCAGAAATGATCCCAAGAGTTAATTTTAGAGGAAGGAGAGGCAGGTAGAGAAAACTCAAAACACAGAAACCAGAACTTGCTTATTCAAATCCTGTGCAATTTACAGCACATAGGAACTTATCTATCTATCTATCTATCTATCTATCTATCTATCTATCTATCTATCTATCTATCTATCTATCATCTACCTATCTATTTACTATTTTATTGGTTATTTTGTTTATTTACATTTCAAGTGTTATTCTCCCTTCCCAGTTAGCTCCCTATTCCCTCCAGACCCCCCTGCTTCTATGAGGGTGCTCTCCCACCCATCCACCCACTCTCTCCTAAGCGCCCTAGCATTCCTCTATGTTGGGGCATCAAGTCTTCACATAACCAAGGGGCTTCCCTCCCACTGATGCCAGATAAGGTAATCCTCTGCTACATATGCAGCTGGTGCCATGGGTCCCTCCATGTGTCCTCTTTGGTTGGAGGTTTAGTTCCTGGGAGCTTTGGGGTGTCTGATTGGTTGATATTGTTGTTTTTCCTGTGGGGTTGCTAACACCTTCAGCTCCTTCAGTCCTTTCCTAACTCCTCCATTGGGGTCCCTGTGCTTAGTCCGATGGTTGGATGCATACATCTGCATCTATACTGGTCAGACTCTGACAGAGCCTCTCAGGGGACAGCTATACCAGGCTCCTGTCAGCAAGTGCTTCTTTCTTGGCATCAGCAGTAGTGTCTGGGTTTGGTGTCTTCAGATGGGGCAGTCTTTGGATGGCATTTCCTTCAGTCTCTGCTTCACTCTTTGTCCCTGCATTTCCTTTTGACAAGAGCAAATCTGGATTAATACTTTAATAAATTTTAATACTGCATGTGAGAACATTTTTAAAAAGTTTTATTTTTATTTTATGTGAATGTGGCTTTAAATATTTTTAAACATTTTCATATTTTATGGTGTATGGATATTTTACTTGCATGTCAGTCTGTGATCCACATGTGTGCCTGTGCCCATGGAGGCCAGAAGAGTGCCTGTGAAATTGGAGTTACAGTGATTGTGAAATACTACCTGGGTACAGCCAGAACAATTTAATCCATCAATGTTTCTAACACAGATCATGTGATCAAGTGCTGCATATACACGCATGTATGCATACATTCACACATACATGCCTATGTATATACATATACAAGACTATACATATACCCAACCCTATCGTATCTGAGTATGTGGGCATATGTATAGACTTTTTATACATTGTAATGAGCATTTTGTCTCTTATTGTGAACACAGCTCTGTGAGGAATTTTAACTTCTTGGGCCTTGGTTCCCAGGACACAGGAAGTACAAGGGATGCTGAGGAAGAACAGAGGGGACATTGACTATATAGCTTACAGACTGGAGTTTAGTCAGTCAGGGTGCTTAGTCATCCAACATAGCGCTGCTGCTCATGTCTAGGTTAGAATCCATGCTCCAGTGCTTCCCAGCAAGTGAAAGTCTTACTTGACTGCTTCTCAGTCTACTTTCATAGAGTTGACTTATGTTTAAAAGCTGACTCATATTTCCTGTTTTCTGTCTTAAGGAGTTGGTCTTTATTGTTTTGGTTTGCTATCAAGCTTTAGAATTGTCTAAAGTTTTGGGTTATATTCCTCTTTGGGCCAGATTCTTGATTCTTTAATTGCAGTGAAATTAATGAGAACCAACGGACAAAACCCAGTCACACAGTTCCATGTGGCATTCTCTGCTGTATTTCAATGTGTCTGTCAAAGCTTGTTTTCAGCTGCATGATAGAAGGTAGAAGACTTTCACTGAGTCCCCACTGCTGAGGTAATGATATATGTTAATGTTTGTGGTGGGAAATTTGAGCGAGCGTGGTTCACACATTTGCTGGTGGGATATTTTGGAGCATTCGTTGGTTCACCCTTCTCCAGCAACTTGTTATGGTCTTTATAGGTTCTAGACAAGGCAGAGAATTTGCATGAAGTCTTTTGGAGGCCTTCTGAGTCTTAGTCAACCACAATTGAGCTAAATCTATTCCCATGCACACACTGATTGTCGTCTTGTGCTCAAGGGAAAAGAGAGCAGTAAACACGTGATTATGCTTCCCAAGATAAATTGCCCAAGACTTCTATTATTTCCTATGACATGTCTATATGCTTGCTTACAAGGATGAATAATATTCCATAAACCCTATGCCCTAACATACAGACTTCAACAGGCTGCTGCTATTTACTGACACAGATATTTTTAAAAGGCATTGTACCTTTTTGAAAGACAGAATTGTTGTATCTGCCCACAATTTGCTCACTGTAGTTATTATTTTATCTTATGAATTGGAAAATTGCAGCTAGAGAGGTCAGGTGAATGTGCTTAAGTTTATATTCCCAGTTGTGTAGGATGGTAAGGATTATAGACAATGTCTGTAAGTCTCCACTGTAGAGACTAGCCCACAGAGATGCTCAATAGGGTGACAGCTTCTCCTGTAGTGTCAATCAATGGACAAGTGTCCCATCTGGTTGATAGACTGAACATAGTGTTAAGGCAGTGTGGCTACGGGGTTCTACATAGAGACCTAGGGAGGTGTGTGAGATGATGGGAAGTTCTGAAGCTTGTCTGACAAGAACTCAGCTCAGGGAAAGGATGAACCCACCAGTACTCCCTGGGAACAATGAACATCCCACTACAAATTCAGTGATGCCACCCTGTAAGTAACTATTAAATAATTAAAATAAACATGTTCAAAACAATGTATTTACTAATAAGAGAATCTGATCATTTCTTAAGGCCTAATATCGGGATAATAGGGCTCACCATTTCTTTCTTCTTTCCTTCCTTCCTTTAGACCATGATCTGGATTTGGGATTGAAAAAAAATTAATTTGTTATCTCACTTGTAATCACAACTACAATTTTCTCCTGTTTTTTTCCCTTCTTTTTAATGCTGTCTAATGGAGGTTTGACATGTTTAAGCAGTGATGATGTGTGACAGCTGCAGGCGCGCCTTTGTGTGTGACTATATAACCTGTCAAGGAATTTGCATCAGGTCTTTGTGAGGTACTGTCATTCTCACTCATTTTAAAGGCCCTTAAGGCTCCGGCTGTCCCAAAGTAACGGCTGTCACCCAGTCAGCAGCAATTTCATCTGTGTGTGATACTGCTGATGCGTGTCGGGCACTTGTTAAATTCACCGTGGGTCAACTATCTAAATGTTTCTTCTCAATGACTGAATCATAAAACATAAGGCACAGAAATACCTGCGCAAGTGTGGCAACCAGCATTTTCATGACAGCTGCATCAGGAACCTGACAGATGCGAATAGAATCCAAATTGACTATGGATGTCAACAAGAATGAAGGGAGAGTTTCAATAAATTAATTTTGTATATTTATACATTATCCAAAAAAGCATTTGGTTTGATGTTAGTCCCAGACTCTCTTATTAAAATGAATGGTTTAGAGTCCAAATGGGAAGCTTCAAACTGCCCTTCATTCATTTATTTGTTTTATCAAATTTTCCTTGACCCAGGTGTTGGCTCTGAAGATAAAATGAAAACTAAGACCTAGCACCATTCTCTGGGGGCTCACAACTATCAGTAAACAAAAAGATTCACTGAATTAATTTTTAAAAATCTTGTTATTTTATTTAAAAAATTTTTTTGTTGTTCTTAATAAATTTTGGGTTTACCCCACAGGTGCATGCAGTGTGTTTAATACAGAAACACAGAAGGGCAGAGAAGCTGGGTTCTCTTCTAAGTGATTCCTTGTCTATCTGGTACTGTCTCCTCCACTCACCGTTGAGCTCACATGCATTTCTGAGTGTGATAGAGGCATATCTGTCAGTGTTGTTAGTTTTGGACTTTGCTTTTGTTTTTTTTTCATAGAAATAGTAGCAGCCCAAGGTCTACTTCTCCTTACTGGGTAAGCCTGACCTGTTACCCTTTTCTAACTGTAAGACTTGGTAGAATCTTTCTTAAACTAACCTTTGCTTCCATGGGAGATAAAAATAGCATTATGCAGAGCACTGGGTCACAGGAGTGTGCATGCCTGTGCTTCACGTTTTCCATGGGTGCTTGGACGGAACACAGCTCCTCATGTTCCTGTGTGCTAAGTCATGGCCCCAGGCTTTTCATTGTGTGTAGCTCCTGGTCTTCTAATGGTCCACTGGTGGTCTATTATCTATGGATGGCAAATGTCCTTTTAGGTTCAAGATACTGATACTTTAAAAATGTTACTTATAACCCTGATGTTTACTTTGAACCCATGAAAGCTTGCTTAATTCCCTAGGATGATTACATTTTTGCTGTGGTATGTGTCCCTTGGTCAGTTGGTTTTCTATTATAAATGCACTAGAGATTTCTGCCACTCTTTTTCTAGTTAGAAAATGAGCTTTCTGCAAGATGGCCTCTAGATCAAATATACTTGGATCTTTTCACTAATATGTCAACAAACCGGTTTTCAATGCTCACTATTTTTTGTGTAACTTCCCAGAAAAGTACAGTTTGTGCATCCACAGTTGTTCACTTAATTGTCCAAAGCTCTCTGATCAGGAACTCTGCAACAGAATGACTTAGTCAGCAGGACAGAAATCAATCTGAAGATCTTAGGAAAGATAGGACTTAACTCAGAGATTTACAGGCTTGCCCAGCAGAAAATGTTTAGAGGACCAGTGGTTGATGGATATATAGACTCAATAGGAACCCAGTTTCTACTTAGCGAATTCACATTTTACAGCATCCCTGGTTGGACATAGGTCATTTCCAAAGAGAGCATCCATCTGTTTATTTGTGTGTTTGCATCTTAGAAGTACTCCACTCCTTTAAGAGTCTCTGCTTTCTGTTAGAGGATGTAAGCATTCTCATACAGAGTAACAGCCACTTCACCTCTCTGAGTGGCACACTCAGGTTGGCCTGTCTGCTGCTATTGCTGTTTCCTGACAGACAATGGCAATATTATGTTTCTTGAAGTTGTCTCTGTGTGCTTTTCTGACACTCCTTCAGTCCTCCTTGCTTGATGCCTTCCTTGTTCAAGCTGCTAGGCCACAGCTTCTTGAGATCTGGCTCTTGTCCACGTTCCTGTAATATCTACCCTCTGATGGTGAGCTGCAGCGAGCAGAGCTGTGCTGTGGACTGGCTGGGCTCCAGGTTTTAGCTGCTGATAAATCTGTCTTGGCATTTGATGGTAACTATAGCTCTCAGATGATGACTATGTTTTTTTTTTTTTTTTTTTGAAGCTGCATGCAACATTTTCATAGGCTGTTATTACAAAGCAGGACCTAAGACTACAAACAGGAATGAGAGGAATTTTCCATGCTCAGAAGCCCGTTAGCTGTGGTTGTCCTTTTCTGCACTCATTAATGTAGACTCTAAAGATTTTTTAGCAGACTGTGAACTCAAAATCAGAAATGACAGGCTAAGGCACAGGCACCCTCAGGGTGACTTGAATTGGTGGCCTTGGAAAGCAACATTATCAGAAATCTTAGATGGCCTTTGACCTATGATGTCCTTGAAAATATGGATAGTTGTCTAGCATGCATACCCTGAAGGGGAAGTAGGGCCTGATACAGACACAGAGGAAACAAAGATGCAGTGGATTCCAGGAGTGACCAATATCTCTTGCTTTTGATAATTAAGGTTAATATTTCCAAAAACTGCTCATCTAAACTTAAGCTTGAAGATGGACCCCAAAATAAGCGTTTACTTATTTTTTTAGAAATGTAATTTTTATGACAAATTTTACAGTAATAAAATTTAATTAATTGTATTTTATGCAGCATTTTAAATCAATGTTACATTTAGGCTAGGTGTAGTGGTGCACACATTTGATCCCAGCACCTTGGAAGAAGAAGCAGGCAGATCCCTGTGAGCTGGAGACCAGCCGGATCCAATTAGTAAGATCCAATTCAGCCAAGGTTGTAAAATGAGACACCATCTAAACAAAAATATATTTTCCCCCTCTGTTAGCAGTTTCATAAAAATGTTTTGAAAATGGGGCCTCTTTAAGTCCATTGACCAGGGTATTTCCAGAGGATGGTGTTTTTGTTTGTTTGTTTGTTTGTTTGAACTCAGATTCTTACAAAAAACACTATGCACTTGCAACTGCTGAGACATCTCTTAAGCCCCTAATGGTTCCTCAGAAAATTGGACATAGAACTACTGTAGGATCCAGAAATACCACTCCTGGGCATATATCCAGAAGATGCTCCAACATATAATGACACATGCTCCACTATGTTTATAGCAACCTTATTTATAATAGCCAGAACCTGGAAAGAACCCAGATATCCCTCGACAGAGGAATAGATACAGAAAATGTGGTACATTTATACAATGGAGTACTACTCAGCTATTAAAAACAATGAATTTATGAAATTCTCAGACAAATGGATGGATCTGGAGGATATCATCTTGATTGAGGTAACCCAGTCACAAAAGAACACACATGATATTCACTCACTGATAAGTGGATATTAACCCAGAAGCTCAGAATACCCAAGATACAATTTACAAAACACATGAAACTCAAGAGGAAGGAAGACCAAAGTGTGGATACTTTGTTCCTTCTTAGAAGGGGTAAAAATACCCATGGAAGGAGTTACAGAGACAAAGTGTGAAGCAGAGACTGAAGGAATGACCATTCAGAGAATGTCCCACCTGGGGATCCATCCCATAAACAACCACCAATTCAAGACACTATTGTGGATGCCAACAAGAGCTTGCTGACAGGAGCCTGATATAGCTGTCTCCTGAGAGGCTCGACCAGTGCCTAACAAATACAGAAGTGGATGCTCACAGCCATCCTTTGGACAGAGCACAGAGTCCCCAATGAAGGAGCTAGAGAAAGGACCCTAGGAGCTGAAGGGGCTTCTAGCCCCATAGGAGGAACAACAATATGAACTAACTGGTACCTCCAGAGCTCCCTAGGACTAAACCACCAACCAAAGAAAACACATGGTGGGACTCATGGCTCTAGCTGCATATGTAGCAGAGGATCATCAGTGGGAGGAGAGGAGGCTCTTGGTCCTATGAAGGTTCTATGCCTCAGTATAGGGGACTGCCAGGGCCAGGAAGCAAGAGTGGGTGGGTTGGTGAGCAGAGGGAAGGGGGAGGGGACACAGTTTTCAAAGTGGAAACTAGGAAAGGGGATAGCATTTGAAATGTAAATAAAGAAAATATCTAATAAAAAGTTGCATTTAAAATTATCTTACTCCAATTTTATTGAAGTGTAGGTTAGTAACAGTAGAAGCCAATTTATTCAGATTAAATATTCTTAATGCTTAAAATCAAACACAAATAATTACAAGAGAAATAAACTGTATTGTAAAACCATGAAAATATTTAGACATTCTGGAATATATATTTATATAGATTTAACATATTAAAGTACAATATGCATCTGTGCATTCTTTTTATGTTCTATTTGCACAACAGACACCACGGCCAATGCAACTTGTAGAAGAAAGCATTGGATTTGGGTTTTACTTACAGATTTAGAGGGTTAGTGTATGATTATCATGACAGGAAACAGGCATGGTACTGGTGCAGTAGCTAAGAGCTTTATATCATGATCTAAAGGCAACAGAGAGGAGGGGGAGGGGCAAGGGGGGAAAAGAGAGGGAGAGAGGGGTGAGGGGGAGGGAGAGGGAGAGAGAGAGAAAGGGGAGGGGGAGAGAGAGGAAGAGGAAGGGAAAGGGAGAAGGGGAGAGAGAGAGGGAGAGAGAGAGAGAGAGAGAGAGAGAGAGAGAGAGAGAGAGAGAGAGAGAGAGAGGAGGGAGAGGGAGAGGGAGTAGGGAGAGAGAGAAGGAGAGGGAGAGAATGGGTCAGGTGTGGGCTTTTGAAACTTCAAAGCTCACTTCCTGTGACACTTCCTCCAAAAGGCTACATTAATTCCAACAAGGCCACAGCTTCTCATCTTTCCCTAAGAGTTCAACTAACTGATGACTAATCATTCAAATATATGCACCTATGGAGGCCAATTCTCATCCAATCCACCAGCTACACTATGATTTTAACAATAAGCACACTCTAAAATAGAAACAAGCATCAATGAAGCACACATCTTGCAATATGTGTTTACAGTAATCATGTGGCATGGAAATATCTGTGATTGCTATTGGTAAAAAATCATGGAAATTAATTCTATTGTAGTTTGTGGCCTACGTGCATAATTCCAGGAAATGATAAAAATCACTTGGAGTTTAGTAAGAATACAGCTAAAACTGAGATTCTGCAGTCCGAGCTTCCTGATCCCTACACAGTCCACGCTATTTATTGTTCGGGGTCTGTGCATCCAGGAAGGCTGCACATGGGCCTGGCACAGCAGAATCTTCTCCAGCTTCAGTCTACATGCTCTGTGACCTCTGGGACTGCTCCAAGTTTTCTTTTTTTCTCTCTTTTTTCCTTTTTTTTTAAAAATCAATCATTCCATTTGTTTACATCTCAAAAGATATCCTACTTCCTGGTTACCCCTCCACCAACCCCATCCCACATCTGCCCCCTCCTCCCCTTTGTCTGTATGAGAGTACTCCCCCACCCACCCACACTCTCTCGTCCCACTGTTCCAGCATCTCCCTACTCTGGGGCATCAAA
The DNA here is from genome assembly GCF_978045245.1 of Mus caroli. Classification (NCBI taxonomy): domain Eukaryota; kingdom Metazoa; phylum Chordata; class Mammalia; order Rodentia; family Muridae; genus Mus; species Mus caroli. The sequence continues at coordinate 99,294,948 of NW_028227257.1, read as the reverse complement.
TCTCCCCAGGACCAAGGGCCTCTCCTCGAGTCACTTTCAGGTAAGACCATCCTCTGCTACATATGTATCTGGAGCCATGGATCCCTCCAGGTACACTCCTTGTTTGGTGGTCTAGACTTTGGGAAAAATGGGTAGTCAGGCCAGACTACGTTGTTCTTCCAATGGGGTTGCAATCCCCCTCTGCTCCTCCAGTCCTTCTGTCAGCTCCCGGAGTTCAGTCTGATAGTTGGCTTCACTGCTCTGAGATTTCTATTCAATGCACTTGGGGACAAACTTAGACCTCTGCAGTCTGAAGGTCACCCAGGGAGCAATGACCTCAATGGACAGTTTTATCACTTCTCTGAAGTTTGGAGGCACCTTGACAATGATAGCAAAAGCAGGAACAAGAATTTGATAAAAGCTGCACCATTTTCTTGGGAACAATAAGAAAGGACTCAGTGACTAAAAAAACAATAGTGCTGACTCAGGACTATTCATATCTGCATTCTTAACTGTAAATATTAGACGACACAAACCCAAAGAGATTTAACATTAAATAATTATTTAAATTGCCTTATAAAATTTTCATCTATTGAATACATCTCTGTGATAAAATTATACTGTTAGAAATTGACTATAATTTACCAGCAAAGTCCCTTTAAGAAGGAAATTTATCTCAGTCTTACAGCTGAAGAAAAGAAATTATTCTTTAGTTATGTTCAATGCAATGTTTTCTTTGAATTAATTCGGATGTAGCTTCTACTGCTAAATGTAAATATTTCTATGATACAAAGTTGCCTTTAAAAATGACCACTCAGACATGTATGTTATGGTTGCATAATTGGTGTGGTGTGGTGTATGTGTGGTATGTGTGTGTGTGTGGTGTGGTGTGTGTGTGTGTGTGTGTGTGTGTGTGTGTGTGTGTATGTATGTGTAGAACCTTTGACTCTTTTGCCTACCATTGGGATCCATTTCCTCCTGTTGGGTCACTTCATCCAGCCTTAATATGAGGGTTTGTGCCTAGCCTTATTGTAATTTTTTATGCCATGTTTAGTTAAGATTCCTGAGATGCCTGGTCTTTACTCTTGGGAAGGAAACTAAGGAGGAGTTGTGGATCTAGGGGACAGGAGGGAGGGTGGAAAGGGTGGGGACTTGGGAGGAGAAGAGGTAGGGGAAACTGCATTCAGAATGTAATGTATGCAATAAATAAAAGTAAAAATAAGTATTAAAAATTAATGAAGTGACCACTCAAGTTTTACTAAACTACAGCATGTCATGTGTGACTCTCAGTTCCTACTCTATGTTACTCCACCTTAATCAACAATCTGTTATCTTTAAGAGCCACTATTAAACATTTAGAAGTAGAAAGGCTCTATAAATTGTGAATCACATACACTAGCATATGTAATTTTACTTTCATCACCACAGTCATCAAAGAGATCATTGAAAAATATTATCACCATAATTTAAGAAACCAAGCCAAAGCTCTAGCCATGTGGTAATCTTGTTTCTGAGGTGATTCAGGATAAGGAGATTTATTTATTTACTTATTTATTTATATTTCAGGATTGTTAAATGTTAGGAGGATCCTACCACTTCACTAAATGTCATTTAACAATTCTTCCATTTGAGATAATTTGAAGATCTCTTTCTGTCTAAACATAGTGGATCAGAGTCAATTTCTCCACGTGTCTTAGGTGGCCATTGTATTTATGACTCTGGGTTCTGAGGTGCAAAGACTTTGGTATGTTGTACAAATGATGCAGCTTGAAGAAATCACATCTATGATTTCTCTCTGTTTCATTATTTTTCTCACCTATGAAAATGATATCTATTTCTGAGAGGAAAAGAACAATTATTAATGTCTGTAGAGTATTTCATGAAATGAACAACAACCAAAATCACCCCAAAACAGAAAAAAAATCAACTCTATATTCAAATCCAAGAAGAGTAAATTTTTATTTTTCTGTTGAAACTGTTAGGTGGTTATATTTTCAGGTTATTTCTCATTTTCCTTTATTGTGGATTTTTTTTTTTTTAAATTAGCGACGTGAAAGTCACCAGGGAATAATTTTGGTTCTAGTACTGGGAGAAACACACCCATTATTTTTTTCTGGGACCAGGAATGCATGAAACCAATGAAATGGTTTATGTTTCCATGAAAAAAAAATCACTTTTCTTCAAAATCTGAAAATCCCCGCAGAGTTCTGACTCACCTGGCCCATTGGGAGGGCAGTGGAGAGGATGGCATCACACTGAGAAGCAGGCATAATTGAGCACAGCACGACTGAAGCTTTAGAAGAGGGACTGCTTGGGTGGAAAGGGAAGCATTAAAAAGAAACACAATGAAAGTACAAAGTCTCCCTAAACAAATTGGATAATAAAATAATATGGCCTAATGGCTCCAGGCTCAGAAACAGACTGAATATCCCAACATGATTAATTCGGATCCTGGCATTGTGATTAGCTCACCCTATGTGTGTGTGTGCACGCACAGATCACCCATGTGTCCCAAGTGTGTGAGACTCCGCAGCTCCAGAGGAACAAGTTCAGAAGGTGACGACATACTTAATGGGCATATTTCACTCTCCAGGTAGGGATTTGCTATCTTAATTTTCTGTTCACTGTTACTACCTGTTCCTGTCTACTTTGCTATTGAAATCGCAGGAACTGAAAATTGAGACACTTGATGGAAGTCATTGGCTGACTAAGCAGGACTGGACGTCACAGGTGTATTCGGCCATCTCTAGGTTTGAATTCTGAGAGCTTGCTGTAGACCCTTCCAGGATAGGTTCTTACTTTATGGCTTTGTAGGGGTCCAACTCAGCTCTTGGCATATTGGTTATTTTATTTCTTCTTTGGTACTACAGAGATATAGCTTCTCTCTGATATCTGCAAGCTCAAGTGGGTTGTGATAAAGGCACCCATGCTCTACCTTCATATTCTCACACAGTCTGAAACACTTGGCAAGAGAAAATCACAGGAGCAGAGGACATGGTGTAGAAGGGGCACATCTTCATCTGGGTATTACTGATAGTTTCTTGTCCTCTTGGTATCTCCACTTCTTCCCTGTGGTCTCTCAGCTTTCCAAAGTAGTTGTTTTTTTTTTTTTTCCATTTTTGTTTTTGTTTTTTTGAGACAGGGTTTCTTTGTAAAGTCTTTATTGTCGTAGTACTAGCTCTGTAGACCAGGCTGGGATTAAAGATGTGCCTCACTACCACCTAACAAAGTACTTAATGTTTGAGCATTTCCTCCTCCCCCTCCTCCTCCTCCTCCTCCTCCTCCTCCTCCTCCTTCTTCTTCTTCCTTTCCTCCTCCTCCTTCTTTTTCTTTAGAAGTTCATTCATTGACTTCTTTATTTTTACTAAAATATTATTTAAGATGAGTCTTTTTCTTTTAAATATCCTTTAAAGTTAAGACCAGAGCACTGGCGATCATTTCTATGAACGGTCCTTCCTTTGGAATAAGACAGTATGAACCCTGTTTTAATTTTACAAGATCCCGCAGGTAAGAAACTTTGGACATTTAAATGCTATAATTTTTAAAGACTGAAGGAATTTTTAAAAGTTGGACTTTGTTTTCTATTTTGATATTCACATGAGACCTTGGATTTTAAAGAACTTGGTTGTGGAAAGCCGTGCAGCGTGCAGCGTGCAGCGAGCAATCGCTGTGGAGAGCCGTGCGCGTGCCGCGAGCAATCACCATTATAAGATGGCGCTGGCCTCCGCTGTGACAAACTAGTAAACAAGCCTTGTGCGCAAGTGCGAGAGTGAACTCACTCCTAGTCACTGCCCATTCTCGGGGTGTAATAGTGGTGTGATGAGCGAGCAACGAATCAAGAGCTGTCACGCCACATCAGGTGCTGAAACGTCATGACTGAGTGCTATATAAGGGACTCCATTTTCTGGGGTCGAGATCTTCCTGAGAAGTAAGCAATAAAGCTTTGCTGCAGAAGATTCCGGTTGTCCTGAGTGTGTTCTTGCCGGCGGGGACAAAAGCTCGGGATAAGTGGCGCCGAAGACCCGGGAACTACCATCACACCGGCGCAAGGAAGATCCCTCGTTCGCGGGGCGGAATCAGAACTGCGGGACACTACAGCTCTGCAAGGTAAGTATTGTCTTGAAATTTCTCCAGAGTTAGATGCCCTTATGATTGTTTGCACGGCGATCACACTTTCCCTTTCAGTTTCGTTTTGTTTCCACCGCTGGAACTGCTGACTGGTTCCCAGTCGCAGTCAGGCTCGGACAGCACCTGGACAGTGCCTGGACAGTGATTAGTTTCAGTCACGGTCAGGACTGGATAGCGGCAGAATGGGAATTTCTCACTCTGTAGTAGTGGCGTTAAGGTCGGTCCTGAAGCAGTGTGGCCTAAAAATCGCCACTAAGAGTATAGAGGCATTTGTCAGGGAGGTAGACCGTGTGGCACCATGGTATGCTTGCTCAGGTTCGTTAACTGTCACTTCTTGGGATAAACTGAAAGGAGATCTAGTTAGGGAACAGAAGAACGGCAAACTTAAAGCAGGGGTCAGCTAGTGCCTTAAACTCATCTAATGGCTGTCAGTAGCTCAGAATTGGATAAGGAACTTAGCTCCTCTGAGGAGACAGACTTAGAGGAAGAAAGATACCAGCCAGATGAAAGACGAGCTAATCAGTCACAGAATAACATAAAGAAAGCAAAAGTAGCTAGAGACAAATGTCAAATCACTATGCGATCTTCAGATCCGCAACCTCTGGGTCCTAGTACACCTCCGCCCTACGTGCAGAGGTATCAATCAGACTCATTCATTTCAAAAGAGGAACAGAGAAAAGTGCAGCAAGCGTTCCCAGTCTTCGAAGGCGCAGAGGGTGGACGCGTTCATGCCCCAGTGGAGTATATACAGATTAAAGAATTAGCAGAGTCAGTTCGTAACTATGGAGTCAATGCCAACTTTACTGTAGCCCAAGTCGAAAGGCTTGCTACTCTGGCAATGACCCCTGGCGATTGGATGACTGTAGTAAAAGCCGCATCTCCTAACATGGGAATGTATTTAGAATGGAAAGCTTTGTGGCAAGCGTTCCCAGTCTTCGAAGGCGCAGAGGGTGGACGCGTTCATGCCCCAGTGGAGTATATACAGATTAAAGAATTAGCAGAGTCAGTTCGTAACTATGGAGTCAATGCCAACTTTACTGTAGCCCAAGTCGAAAGGCTTGCTACTCTGGCAATGACCCCCGGCGATTGGATGACTGTAGTAAAAGCCGCATCTCCTAACATGGGAATGTATTTAGAATGGAAAGCTTTGTGGCAAGACTCCTGCCAAGCACAGGCAAGGGCCAATGCCAATGTTGAAGGGGACCAAGGAACATGGACTTTTGAGTTGCTTACAGGTCAGGGACAACACGCTAATAACCAGACAAATTACCATTGGGGAGCTTATGCTCAGATCTCAGCTGCTGCAGTTAAGGCATGGAAGGCACTCTCTAAGAAGGGAGAGGCAAGTGGGCATTTGACCAAGATCACCCAGGGCGCACAGGAGTCATTCTCAGATTTTGTGGCTAGAATGACAGAAGCGGCAGGGAGAATTTTTGGGGATCCAGAAACAGCTATGCCTTTAATTGAACAGTTGATCTATGAACAGGCTACCCAGGAATGCAGGGCGGCTATTACACCTAGAAAGAGCAAGGGACTGCAGGATTGGTTGAAGGTTTGCCGTGAGCTTGGAGGGCCACTCACTAATGCAGGTTTAGCAGCTGCCATTCTACAAGGGCAAAAACGCCCTGACATGGCTGAGCTCAAACTCTGCTATAATTGTGGCAAACCAGGACACTTAAAAAAGGACTGTAGAGCCCTTGTCAAAAGGAGAGCACCAGGACTGTGTACTAAGTGTGGAAAAGGATATCATTGGGTTAGAGATTGTCGTTCAGTCAGGGACATTCGAGGCAGGCCCCTGCAGCCAGGATTCCCTCAAGCAGTAGATAATGAGACCGTTCCAAAAAACCAGTACAGGGCCCTCAGGTCTCAGGGCCCGAAAACATATGGGACCTCGACAGGTAAAAGGTGGACCCCACAGTCCGCAGGGCAACAGAAGGATCAGCTGGGTTGGACCTCCGTACCACCACCCGATTCATGCTAATGCCCCAAATGGGGGTACAGCCTATTCCTACTGATTATAAAGGACCTCTGCCATCCGGGAGTGTTGGCCTAATATTGGGCCGGGCCTCCCTTACCTTACAAGGTCTTATTGTTCACCCTGGAGTCGTAGATCAAGACTATGAAGGGGAACTTCAAGTTCTCTGTTCCTGTCCTCAGGGTGTCTTTTCTATTTCACAAGGGGATAGAATAGCTCAGTTAATAATTTTGCCAAGCCTACATGGCTGTTTTCCTTCCTCTGGTGTCCCTCGAGCTACCAGAGGGATTGGTTCTACTGGAAATGATTCTGCTTACTTAGTGATGCCTCTTGACTCCAGGCCATTCTTAGAATTAGTTATAGAAGGAAAACAATTTAAAGGGATTTTAGACACAGGAGCAGATAAAAGTATCCTGTCTTCCCAATGGTGGCCAAAAACTTGGCCCGTTACTCAGTCATCACGTTCTTTGCAAGGTTTAGGTTATCAGTCCTGTCCCACTATTAGTTCCCGTTCTTTGAGCTGGACAGCTCCTGAAGGTCAAACAGGACGATTCACTCCCTATGTTTTACCACTCCCAGTAAATCTCTGGGGGAGAGACATCTTACAGGCACTAGGATTGACCTTGACTAATGAATACTCGCCACAAGCTGTTCAAATAATGAAGAAAATGAGCTATAAAGAAGGAAGGGGATTAGGGAAAGGAGAGCAGGGTAAACTTGAACCTATCCCTCAAAAAGGTAATAATGGGAGACAAGGTTTGGGTTTTTTCTAGGGGCCGTTGAGGGCTCCATGCCCATACCATGGCTTACAGAGGAAGTTGTATGGGTTCCTCAATGGCCTCTCTCCTCTGAAAAGTTAGAAGCAGCTACAAAACTAATTTCTGAACAGCTACGCTTGGGTCATTTAGAGCCCTCTACCTCACCCTGGAATACACCTATTTTCGTAATTAAGAAAAAATCTGGCAAATGGCGCTTATTACATGATCTTAGAGCCATTAATGCACAAATGCGTCTATTTGGACCAGTTCAGCGAGGGCTACCATTGCTTTCTGCCTTACCCAAAAATTGGGAAATTATAATTATAGATATTAAAGATTGCTTTTTCTCTATACCTTTATGCCCTCAAGATAGGCAAAGATTTGCATTTACCATCCCAGCCATTAATCATTTAGAACCGGATCAAAGATACCAATGGAAGGTCCTACCTCAGGGGATGGCGAATAGCCCCACCATGTGTCAACTGTATGTGCAATTGGCACTTAAGTCAGTTAGAGAGCATTTTCCATCATTACAGGTGATAATTTATATGGATGACATTTTGATTTGCCATAAAAATTCAAAGTTATTGCAAGATGCATACCCTATATTAATAAAAACGTTAGGGCAATGGGGATTGCAGGTGGCCACTGAAAAGGTGCAAGTTGCTCGAATGGGAGCCTTCCTAGGGTCACTCATTTATCCTGACAAAATTGTTCCTCAAAAATTAGAGATTCGCAAAGATCAACTACATACCTTGAATGATTTCCAAATATTGCTAGGAGATATTAATTGGCTAAGACCATTTTTGAAAATTCCATCAGCAGAATTAAAGCCCTTATTTGACATATTAGAGGGAGATACCCACATCTCCTCCCACAGAGCACTTACCCCAGCTGCATGTCAAGCTTTACAAACGATAGAAAAGGCCTTACAAGATGCTCAATTACAACGCATTGAGGAGTCAAAATCATTTGAATTGTGCATATTAAAAACTGCACAGTTACCAACAGCAGTCTTATGGCAAAAAGGACCCTTATTGTGGGTCCATCCTAATGCTTCCCCTGCAAAAATCATTGAGTGGTATCCTAATGCAATTGCTCAACTTGCACTTAGGGGGATAAAAGCAGCTATTACTTATTTTGGGAAAGAACCTCATATGCTAATCGTACCTTATACTTCTGCTCAAGTTCAAACCCTGGCAGCAACAACAAACGATTGGGCAGTCTTGGTTGCCTCTTATTCAGGACAAATTGATAATCATTATCCAAAACATCCAATTTTACAATTTGCCTTAAGCCAAGCCATAGTGTTTCCAGTAATAACAGCCAAACACCCACTTCCGGATGGGGTAGTAGTGTATACAGATGGATCCAAATCTGGCATAGGTGCATATGTAGTAAATGGCCAAGTAACATCTAAACAATATAATGAGACATCACCCCAGATTGTAGAGTGTTTGATAGTTCTAGAAGTCCTTGAAACTTTTCCGGGACCGCTCAATATTGTATCTGACTCTTCATATGTGGTCAATGCAGTTAATATGCTTGAAGTTGCTGGCTTAATTAGACCCTCTAGCAAGCTTGCTCACATTTTTCAGCAAATTCAGTCAGCCTTGTTACATAGAAGACATCTTGTGTATATTACTCATGTTAGGGCTCATTCTGGCCTTCCTGGCCCCATGTCTCATGGAAATGACTTGGCAGACAAAGCTACTAGAATCGTGGCTGCTGCTCTGTCCTCGCAGTCAGAGGCTGCAAGGGAGTTTCATAAACGCTTCCACGTGACGGCTGAAACATTACGCCGCCGTTTCACTTTAACTAGGAAAGAAGCTCGTGACATTGTCACCCAATGTCAAAACTGTTGTCAATTTCTGCCTACTCCTCATGTAGGGGTAAACCCCCGAGGCATCAGACCATTACAGGTCTGGCAAATGGATGTCACTCATATTTCCTCCTTTGGAAGAAATCAATATTTACATGTTTCCATTGACACCTGCTCTGGTGTTATGTTTGCTACACCTTTAACAGGTGAGAAAGCCTCTCATGTTATACAGCACTGTTTAGAAGCATGGAGTGCTTGGGGCAAGCCCACAATTCTTAAAACTGATAATGGGCCAGCATATACCTCTACTAAATTTCAGCAATTTTGTCATCAAATGGATGTCACTCACTTGACTGGCCTTCCTTATAATCCTCAAGGACAAGGCATTGTGGAACGTGCTCACCGTACACTTAAGTCTTATCTCATAAAACAAAAAAGGGGAGTTGATGAGACTCTGCCCTCAGTGCCAAGAGTAGCTGTATCCTATGGCACTCTTTACACTCAATTTTTTGAATCTTGACGAGCAAGGTCGCTCTGCATCTGATCGACATAGCTCAGACCCTGATAGACCAAAAGAAATGGTCAAATGGAAGGATGTCTTAACTGGTCTGTGGAAAGGCCCGGATCCTATTTTGATAAGATCCAGGGGAGCTGTTTGTGTTTTTCCACAGAGTGAAGACAACCCATTTTGGCTGCCAGAACGACTCACCCGCAAGATATTCATCAAGGATGGTGCAGAAGATGCAGACCTCCCGAGGACTGCTCCTGATCCTGACAATGCTGAACTTGTCTCAGGTTCCTAGTATGAGGGGCGAACAGAGATGGGCCATTCTCTCGACTTTCCCTAAACCAATGCCAGTTCGCCATAATGCTATAGTTTTTCCAAAATTCTTTACTACTAATAAAACATTAGATTTGCCATATCTACCCTATGATCCCACCCGAGCACCATTAGGGGAAAATCGCTCTTTATTAGAACAGGGTTCTTTATGTTTTCAAATGAATGGACCAGGAAAATGTATCAACCTCACAGCTCGAGCTTTGGGGAAGTTTAATGAGCACCGAGTTGGTTGGGTAAGCACAACCCAAGATACTTCCAATGCAGATATAACCTTTACAAATCGGACCTTTTGGCAGGAGGCAATTTGGGTTAATGGTACATTTCTACCACCTAACTTTTCAGACAAAGAACGTCCCCACCAACCAAAAATAGCCCCTCATTGTAGCTTGGAAGATGAAGGGCTGATATTGCCTTGGTCTGATTGTCAATCCTCCATCACTCGTTGGGCAGATCAGAGTAAAACCTTTTCCTTTTCTCCCAACATGATAGATGATCCAGAGAAGGAATTTGTTATGAAAAAGGGACTTTTCATACAGGACTTTAGAATGCATCCCTTTCACAAGTGGGTGCTTTGTGGAGTCAATGGCAGTTGTACAGAACTCAATCCTTTGATCTTTATCCAGGGAGGAGCAGTTGGAAAGGCTTCTTTTAATGGCATCTCAAGATTTGCTCAGTATTGGGGAATACATGCTGCCTCCCAGGATTCTTATGGATATACTAATACCAGTGTAGAGATCACTGGGTTCAATAAAACTTTGGTAAACCAGATTAATTATCCATCTACCCCAGTCTGTGTTTACCCCCCTTTCTTGTTTATTCTTTCAAATGATTCATTTGAAGTCTGTTCCAATGATTCTTGTTGGATTTCTCAATGTTGGGACATAACAAAGAACACCCGTGCCATGGTAGCACGGATCCCACGTTGGATCCCGGTTCCGGTGGAAACACCCTCCACCTTATCCCTGTTTCGACAAAAGAGAGATTTTGGAATTACTGCTGCCGTGATCATAGCAATTTCAGCCAGTGCAGCTGCTGCTACAGCTGCAGGGTATGCTATGGTTAGTACGGTTCAATCAGGCAAAAAATTAAATCAGCTTTCAGCAGATCTGGCTGATGCCATCACTGTCCAAACTTCTGCTAGTACCAAGTTAAAGGGAGGGCTGATGATATTGAATCAGCGCCTTGACTTGGCAGAAGAACAGATAGGAGTTCTATACCAGATGGCCCAGTTGGGTTGTGAAAGAAAACTGGAAGCCCTGTGTATTACCAGTGTCCAATATGAAAATTTTACTTATGCAGCTAATCTGTCTAGACAGCTTTCCTTGTATCTTGCAGGAAATTGGTCTGAGGGATTCGATGAGACTCTTGAGGCCCTGAGGGTGGCAGTTTTAAAGATCAACTCAACGCGAGTGGACCTGTCATTGACAGAGGGCCTCTCCTCCTGGATTTCATCTGCATTTTCTTATTTTAAGGAATGGGTGGGGGTGGGTTTATTTGGCGTTGCCACCTGCTGTGGACTTGTGTTCATGCTCTGGTTGGTTTGCAAGCTCAGAACCCAACAAACACGTGACAAGGTTGTGATAGCTCAAGCACTTGCTGCCATTGAGCAAGGCGCCTCCCCCGAAATCTGGCTATCTATGCTCAAAAATTAGTTGACATTGGTGGCTGGCCTCTTTTGTAGAGTTCGCCCTAGGTCATTTAGTAGTTACTGTCACATAGCACTGCGGTATCCAGGGACGGGCAACTTTCCTCATGCACAGATCATCCTAAGACACGGGGCCCAGTGGCGATAGGGTTACCCTATGACAGGAAAAGGCTGTGACATTGGAGGAACGACCTAAGACAGGAGCCACAGCGGATGGGCATAATTACACAGACCTAGTCCAGCCTCAATTTAATAAAATAAAAAGGGGGAGATGTGGAAAGCCGTGCAGCGTGCAGCGTGCAGCGAGCAATCGCTGTGGAGAGCCGTGCGCGTGCCGCGAGCAATCACCATTATAAGATGGCGCTGGCCTCCGCTGTGACAAACTAGTAAACAAGCCTTGTGCGCAAGTGCGAGAGTGAACTCACTCCTAGTCACTGCCCATTCTCGGGGTGTAATAGTGGTGTGATGAGCGAGCAACGAATCAAGAGCTGTCACGCCACATCAGGTGCTGAAACGTCATGACTGAGTGCTATATAAGGGACTCCATTTTCTGGGGTCGAGATCTTCCTGAGAAGTAAGCAATAAAGCTTTGCTGCAGAAGATTCCGGTTGTCCTGAGTGTGTTCTTGCCGGCGGGGACAAAAGCTCAGGATACTTGGTTATGATTTAAATGTAATGCCTTTATGTATTAAGGTGACAGGGCATGGAATACCCTACTTAGCTTCAACTGTCAACTTTGATACAGCCCAGAATCACATGAGAAAGGAGTCTCAATTGAGGAATCACCCAATTGGCCCATGGGGATGTCTGTATTAGGGATTATCGTGATTGATGTAGGAGGGTCCAGTCCACTATCTTGTTCCCTGATCAGTGATCTTGAGCTATGTAAGAAAAACTAAGTATGGGCATGCTAGACCCATTAAGCAGCATTTCTCTATGGTTTTCTGCTTCAAATTCTTGCTTGCTTTCTGTTCTCACTTTTCTCAATGATAGACTGTGACATGGTGGTGTAAACTAAAGATATCTCTTCCTCCCCCACAAAACAGAATAAAACAAGCAGATTCCCAGAGCACTATGAGTTGCTGAACCATCAATATAGTTCTCAAAGCACAAAGGTTCTGCTTCAGAAAAAGTATATAAGGCACGCACATCACTGATACTGCTATACTGACCATTTTCGTAACAATGACTCCCTTAATCCCCTAAATAAACCATTAGGGATAATTAGATCACAATCTACTATCTCCATTTCAACAAAAACCTTTCACCTTGTTCCCAGTGAAACTCTAAGCTTCTTTATTTAAACTGCTTGAGTGTTGAAAGATTGGTATTAATTGTATTCTGTGTGTTAGGCTCTGGCGTAGATGCTGGGAGAAAAGTTATGGATGAGATACAGTTTTTTTTCTTCCTGCACTGCAGACTAATGTGAATGAATCAAAAACCAATAGGTCCCATGAGTCGGGAGGGTGAGTACTCTGAGTTGGTGACATCAATACCGAGAGAACATCCTTAGTTCTCTCTATGTCAAAAGGATGCCCAGGACTTTCCTATCTGAAGAACTTCTACTCCAGTCAGTTACTGTTTTCACTTTTTCCTACAGATTTCCCCCACCGCCAGGATGTTGCCTGTTTCATCTTATTGGTTGTAAAAATCGGAATGTTTGTGTTCTCCCAGTTTCATATGTTGAAATCACAACCCCCAACTGTTAAGACCTAGGTAGCTGCTGCCTTTCTGATATTACTACAGTCATTGTTTTATGCCTGTAGCCAGCCATCTTATTTTGTTACAGAGGACCTTTCTCATACCTGAGTTAACAGTGATATAACCTATTAGGTTCTATGCTTTGGTGTTCTTGGAAATTCCCCAGACCCCTGCCCGGTTTAGAGCCAATTACAACAACATAAGTTAGAACTGCTTTGTATAGTTAGCTACAATAAGCTTGGACCTGAACCAACCTCCAATACCACCGGGCAGCACTTCCTGAATCTACGTTTGAGCTTTTATGATTGCTATGAGCTTTTGTGGTTTTTGCCTTTATAAGCTTCCCCTGGGAAACAGTCAGGGTCACAGTCTCAGCTCCCAAGTCTGACCTGTACCCCTGATCAGTCAGTCCTGGGGCGTGTGTTCAATAAGCAATCCCTGCTTGACTGAGATCAGTGTCTGAGTGATCTGTGTAGTGATTCCTGGACCCTCAATACCAACATAATGTGACCAGGCCATGAAACCTTAGAGGAGGAGCCCATATGATTAGAATTAGTGTCTTCATAAAAGAGACTCCAGAGAGACAACTGTCTTTACCATGTGAGGGCAACATGAACAGATTCCATCTGTGAACTAGAAAGTAGTTCCTTACACTAAACCTGTCAGCACTTTGATCATGGAACTTATACTCTTCAAGTCTGTAGGTAGTATCTGTTGTTTATAAACATTCAAGTTTATGATATTTTATTACAACATCCCAAGCAGACCAATATACTGCTCCATTTATTGTCTCTACCGTCCATGTTTATTCCAATTCTGCCTATGACTAGTGTGTATCATGGAAGAATGCCATAGAAAGACCAAATACATAATTTTTCCTCACTGTTTTTTTTCCTGAGTTTGTGGGACCCTCAGTATTGCTAATTATCCCTAGTCCACTGGTCAGATCTTTGAGCAGCAGTTTAATGTGTTTTACACTTGGCTTTATCTCCATACATTCTCAAGATGTAAATCATCCCCAGCTCCCCAGCCCCAACTCTTCTTCAGAGTTTCATCTTTCACTTTAAACTGAGCATATCCTTCTACATATTCTGCAAAACCTTCAACCAGGGCAAAAACATAAATTTATTTTATTTTGTCTGTTAGAATTTCAAAAAGTATATCTTTCATATGACAGGGTATCTTCAAAAAGTATTTATTGGCTCACCATTGCCCACTAAATTACACACAAGGTGTCGAGAGTATGCTCAAGGCTCTCCATGATATATTTTAAGCTATATTTCAAGTCCTTTCTCTTTCATTGCTTCTCATCACATAATCTGTCCTAAAGACCACGTAAAAGGACTGTGAAATTTTACACGTGTCCACATTTTTCTGCTTCCACTCTTGTTTGTCTATATTGGAGCCTACCTAATTCTCCATTCTTCTGTCATAATGATTCCCTCTTACAGAATTTTCTCAATAGGCTCCATGAAATTGTCCTCCCCCTTCTCTCCTCTCCAAAGAGAAATATTGCCTTTTCTTTTGAAATATATTATTTTCTCTATCTCTTTATGAAATGCACCAGGCTTGAATATATGTATGTATATACTGCAAATGTACATAATACAAATATAGGCATGCACATGTGCATGCACACACATATAAAATACACATAAATTTTTTATAATATTTTGGGGACTATACCTACACAGGTTGCATATATTTCTTCAAAAATATTTGTGGAGCTTCATTTACCTCTTTAAATCCTCCTAATTTCTTTTACCCTTTATTTATTTATGTACTTTACATCCTAATATCTCCCCCCTTCCTTGAACCCCCTCTCACAGCTCCTCCTCAATTCCTTTCCTTTTCTACTCTGAGAAGGGGGAGGCACCCCTAGCTGTCACCCCACCCTGGCACATAAAGTCTCTGCAGGACTAGATGTATCCTCTCCCACTAAGGCCAGACAAGACAGTCCACTTAGTGGAATGGATCCACAGACAGGCAACATATTCAGGGATATCCCTACTCCAGTTGTTGGAGGACCTGCATGAAGACCAAACTGCACATCTGCTATCTATGTATGGGGAATCTAGTTCCAGCTCATGCTAGCTCTTTGATTGGTGGTTCAGTCTCTGAGAGCCCCCAAGTGTCCAGGTTAGTTGATTCTGTTGTTCTTCCTGTGGAGTCCCTATCCTTCTTAGGAGAAATTTATGAAATTTTCTATAACATTTTGAGGGCTCTATCTAGATGATTTGCATATATGTATTCAAATATATTTGTGGAGTTGCATTCACCTCTTGAAATCCTCCTAGTTTTTTATATCTGTTCTTAATTCTGTTTTGGTTCAGTTATATTTTAATCTTCATAACTTGAATTTAGAAATAAAATTTTATGAGACAAATTTGAGGGTCAAATCTGTGGTTGATAATCACATATTTAGTGACAAAATGAATGTCCAAAAAAATCAGGTTGAATTTTAATGAAAACCATGGTTAGAATATTGATCTCCAACACACCACTGATCAAGAATTGAGTAAAGAGACCTGAATGTGTAGTGCCTATATAGAGAGTGCTTGAGGATTTGACTTAGGAAATCTAAGTTAATAGAATCGTTGTTCAGCTTTTCTCTTTATTAGAAGTCAAACTTGGGCAAATCACTAGATTTCTTAACATTTTTACTTCCATGAATTAAATAGTGTTGAACACATGCTTCTGGAAGTTTCTGTGATAAAACATTTTTCAACAAAGGAGATTTTTGTGTTAGCACCTTTCCTTCTTAACCCTGCTCACTCCATCAGGCATCATTATCTAGATTAAAATTGTATATTGACCTGGACAGAAACACTGAGGGATCAGCCACTGACCCTGAGGTGAGGTTGTTGGAACTCAGGAAATCCTGTTCTTTGCTCTTGCTTTTATAGTTCTACTGCTTTTTATACAATTAGATCGTCTTCAAGAATAAGGAGTGAGGGTTTTTATGCCTCAGCATTAGTACCTGGCATTCCCCTACACTGAGGCATTGAGCCTTCACAGGACCAAGGGCCTCTCCTCCAATTAATGCCCGACAAGGCCATCCTGTGCTGCATTTGCAGCTGGAACCAAGGGTAGCTCCATGTGTACTCTTTGGTTGGTGGTTTAGTCCCGGAAAACTATGGAATGCTTCATGAATTTGCATGTCACCCTTGAGCAGGGGCCATGCTAATCTTCTCTGTGTCATTCCAATTTCAGCATATGTGCTGTCGAAGCAAGCACTTGAGCCCTATTCTTAACACTGAATTTGACTTTCTGGTGCTGCCTCAGTAAACCTGTGTTTATTCTTGCCAGTAGCCAAACTAGTTGGTGCCAGTGTTGGAACCTAGAACAAAAGCTGTTCAGACTCATATTTATGTGCTACTCCTTCCTTCCTGGTCACAGACATATTAAATGTCTCTGTAAACATTTCTGCCTTTGGATTTAAGTAAACATTTTTTTCATTTATTCAATGTGCATGCTATATTTTTCTCAGAATGCTTAAATTAACTAGAAATAAGTCAAAGAACAAATGACCAGCTGTACTGGGTATGGTCCAATAGAAAAGTTGTTATGTACCTGTAGAATGTCCAGGAGCCTGATGTTCATATAAACATTTCTTTCTTTGTAGCCTTTGAGAAGTGGCTAGGCCATCATTCTTCTTGCCCCTCCCTTTCTCTGACTTCTTTTGTAACCCTCTCTTCAAATTTTTATGGAATCTTTTCTATAAATAGATATAATTCTGTGAAAGTGTTGGAGGGAAGAATAGGAACCTGAGCTGATCTAGTTCTCATCTGTATCAGAATCTACTAAACATTTGTTGAATAAAACTTTTTAAAAGGTTGGGAACTTTCATTTACTGGATGGAAAAAATGCTGCACATGCACTTTAGGTCTCTAAGCACTTCCTTGGGCTGTCATGATAGATGAAGGATGCAAGGTACTGGGAACAGTCACAACTCCCCTATGCCATATTAGAAAGAATCATACCATGGTACTACACAGGTTTATATGTTCAACACAGTAACCATAATAAACTTGTTTCAAAGTGTCATGTATTGTGGGCTTACTTACCCAATTATCATTTGTTTTTGTATTATTATTTCCCTATCTTTTGCTATAGTACTAACCTAGTACTTTATAGCTATTTTCTGTACAAATTCAATTACTTTGAACTGGTGGACCTGCCTCCAAGCTGCCTAAAAGGCTCTTAACATTTACGGGTCTAAGACCTTTCTGAGAATCCATTGAGACTGGAGAACTTCTTTGAAAATGTACTTAGACCCATCTTTATATAAGTAAGTGAACGTTCTGTATGAACTTCAGGAGGGCTCAGAAGTCCCTGCAATATGTGGGCTACTAAAAGCACACACACTTGAAGTTTTCATGTTTATTTCATCTATCAATACATTTCCTCTCTCATGCCTTTGAATATGGATGAAGCCTGGCATACTTGGGATACAACCTAGAACTTCCACCTCATGCCAGTCACAATGGCTGAGATAAAAAACTCAGGTGACAGCAGATGCTGGCAAGAATGTGAAGAAAGAGGAACACTCCTCTATTGCTGGTGGGACTGCAAGCTGGCACAACTACTCTGGAAATCAGTCTGATGGTTCCTCAGAAAACTGGACTTAGTATTACCTGAGGACCCAGCTATACCACTCCGGGTCATATACCCAAAAGATGCTCCAACATATAACAAGGACACACATGCTTCACTATGTTCATAGCAGCCTTATTTATAATAGCCAGAAGCTGGAAAGAACCTAGATGTCATTTAACAAAGGAATGGATGCAGAAAATGTGGTACATTTACACAATGGAGTACTACTCAGCTATTAAAAACAATGAATTCATGAAATTCTTAGGCAAATGGATGGAACTAGAAAATATCATCCATGGGGTAACCCAGTCGGAAAAGAACACACTCACTGATATTAGCACAAAGCTTGGAATACCCAAAATACAATTCACAGACCACATGAAACTCAAGAAGAAGGAAGATCAAAGTGTGGATGCATCAGTCCTTCTTAGAAGGGGGAACAAAATATGGGAGGAAATACAGAGACAAAGCGTGGAGCAGAGACTGAAGGAAAGACCATCCAGAGACTGCCCCACCTAGGGATCCATTCCCATATACAGACACCAAACCCAGACACTATTGTGGATGCCAAGAAGTGCTTGCTGACAGAAGCCTGATATAGCAGTCTCCAGATCATGTTTGGAAGTTATTTACATATTGTAGATCATATCTACATATGAATTCAGCTGTGACCCAATGTAAATGAACTTGTCAACAAAACTCCAAAAGCAAACCAAACTAACCAGATAAAACATACTGAAAAAATAAAGTTGAAGGAAGAAAGATTGACTTGGGTTCACACTTTCAGAGATACCAACCAGTTCAAGTTGGAGGACCCTGATGCTTTTAGGCCTGTGGCAAGAGAGTGAATTTGATGAGACTAGGATCTCCTTCAACTCCTATCACAAGGGACTTCTTTTCTTCAAATTGGCCCATTCCCTCATTTCCACCACTTCCAAACAATGTTAACAAATTATGACTACATCAATGGATCAACCGACTGATTTGGTTAAAATCTTACAATACAACCATGTTTCAACAACTCCACCAGCTCAGGGACACCTTTCAACATGAATCTTTCAGGGGACACTTCCTGTCCAGACCACAGAAGTACTGTGTAGCCTCCAGACTCTATAGCACTCAGCCTGTATTATATTGTCATCTTCTACACTCGTACATTTGATCACATCCTTTCTCAGAAACCACACCTCCTTGTAAGGCACAGTCAAGTCAGTGCTCAGTATACCTGCTCTGCTGTCTGATATACACATGTGTTCTTCTCTCCTTCTCTCCTTTACTGTGTCACCAAGGACCAAACTGGCTGTGTGCATGCTAGACTGGTACTCTACTGCTGAGACAGGACCAGATGACAAGTCCAGTTTGTTTGAAAAGGTAACTTTAAAAGATATCTTTCTTCCTTTTGCACAGAACTCTGAAATTGTAATTCTGCCTGTATAAAAGGTTTCTTTAAAACACAGGTAATGTAATGAACACATTTTTATTGTCATAACTACAAGATGAATGAAAAGATGGGTTTAGAGAAAAACCATGGCATCAGAGAAAATATGACAGAAATCCTAGTTTGTTTTTATTGATCCTTTTCTGTTTATTATGTTATGAAAAATAAGTTATTACAGAATTTTGTGTCTATTTTCCTTATAGACATGGTGACAGTAGTAATATTTATAATAGTGTATTATTTATTTCCCATATTCATGAGACAGTGGGCAAAGTTGTTGATGCAGAGTTGTATGGCATTCCATATACATTAAACACTATGCTCTGTGATGGGGGGGCGGAGGTCTTTAAAGGTAAGAACTAAAGACTATATTTTATTTTATTTTTATTTACGTTTTATAGTTATTTTTTATTAGCTATTTATTTACATTTCAAATGTTATTCCCTTTCCTAGTTTCCCCTCTGAAAATCCCCTCCCCCCTCCCCTCTCCCCCTGCTCCCCAACCCACCCGCTCCCATTCCTGGTCCTGACATTCCCCTATACTGGGGCATAAGGCCTTCACAAGACCAAGGGCCTCTCTTCCCATTGATGACCTTTTTTGCTCTTGCGACATTACTTTTACAATTTGTGTTTGCTGACTTAGCTACTGTCCTCTTCTTTTCTTACACCGAGATGGTTTTCTGTAGATAAGGAAGTCTTAGGGAGAATAGGACTACAAACGGATGCTTTTGGAGACTGGGGTCTGATATTAGCAATCAGGTTGCATCTTGCCTTGTAGGAAGTACCTTCATTGGAGTAACCAAGCATAGGGCTTCTATGGTCATGCCATGTTGATTTTGGGAATCAAAAAGATAACAATTTCTTCCAAATTGGATAGAAAATAAGTTTCCTTAATAGTTTTGTTCTTAGCCCTAAATGGAAAAAATGAGACTAGAAAACTTAAATTTATATGCTTGCTAGGTCATGGTTAGACACTGTCTCACAGGGAAGTGTGGCATCTTAATTTTGACATAATGAAATTTTTCTGTTCGTTTGATTTTCAATTGCCAGTTTGCATCTGTCATCTTATTTGACTTCTCAGAGCACATGGCACACTTGTGCCACTCATTTCTTCTAGGACTTAAGGTTCTGTGGGCTTCATCCTCCTTTTAGCCTTGTCCTCTGACTGTAACCCAGCACACTGACTCCCTTCGTGATGCTATCCGATTTTGTGCTTAAGTAGTAAGTACATGCCAACCAACCCCAAATTTGTATCTCTATTCCAAAGCTCTGGCTTAAACTATGGTCATTAGCTGTTGGCCTTGACTTGGCATCACTTAGATTCCTCAACAGTCATCTTCAGGTGGAGCTGTCCTGAATTCCCTTCCACATTTATCCCATCTAAGGCTTTCCTGATCCATTTGGTAGTACTTCTGGGATTGTGACTGAGGAATAGAAAATGAAGGATCAGCCTTTGCTCTTCTCTTTTGTTTAAGTCTCTTCTCCAATCCATTATGTAATTCTCTTAGCTATATGTGGGTATGTTCAACTGTGTGTTGACTTTAACAGGTTTTACTCCTTCCGTTCTCCTAATGTGATCAGAGTCATCACCAGCTCTTGTTTGGATACACAAAATCATATCCTAATCTAACCTGACTTTGTCTTTAACCATTGCTACCTGTGAGAGCTTAGTCCAAGAAAAGCACCTAGAGTTATTTTTCTAAAAAGTGGGTCAGATCACACTGTTCTTTGCTTAAAACCCTAAAATAGTTTCCTTTTCTATGTGGAAAAAATCAAGGAAGTCAGTGGCTTTAAGGGCCCCTCATGACCTCATTTATTCCTTGTCTGATTTTACCTTGGAGCTGTCCATTTCCTTCCTTCCAGTATTCTAACATCACTGGACTCTGCTTTTTCTCAACACAGTGGTACATTCCAGCCTTTTCCTCCATCTCTAACACTCCTCTGTATGTATCATCTTTGTTAATCTTCCAATTACCTATACTCTTTCAATGGATTGGCTCCTCGTCAACCTTTTGTCTCTTGAAATTCCTGTTTAGATTAACAGCAACCCCTTTGCAAGCCAAACTAACCAACTCTCCTTCTTTCCATTATTTTTTCTTTTAAATACCATGTATGACTGTTGCAAGTATCATATAATACATAGAAAAATCACATTTATTGCTTATTATGTCCCTATCCATTGCTATGTAAACTTCATATGTGTAAGAACCTTTGCTCATCTTTTGCATTGTTTCCTCTTAGGATACTAGGAGCATCTGACACATGATTGGTATCAATCAATATTTAAGTAATCTGTGCTGATGAATGAGTGATAGAGCAACTATTGTCTGAGCATCGTCATCACTTGGTTATACAGACTTGATTTCATCAGAGACAGTCTCCCACCTTGGCTGATCATTGTATCTTTTAAAGAGGAATGTCAGGAGGAATAACTAGGCTCTAAATGTAAAGATAGGATACCACTGACATATAATTCTTCTTATTTTTTTGGTGGTTTCTCTTTTGTTGTTTTAATCTGCTCTTCTTTTAACTTTCTGTCTATCAAAAGAAAGGTAATGGTGTTTTGATCTTTAGATAGTACAGTTGAAGTGGTGTTTCAATCTCAGAATGGATATCATAGTACAGGTTTCTTTCAAAACATGTCATGCACTGGCAAGATTTAGGCATTCTTTGGTGGGTTAAAAACAATATGTAAACTGAATAGGAGTGTAGCCCCTAATACAGTAATGGTCACTCCCATCTAATCTGTAGATTGTGGGAAGTTCCTGACACTTTTTCACATAGCAATGGTGCTATTTTTTTGTGGGTTAACAGGTAGCTGATTCAAGTTTTGAAAGTTCTGATATAGCCAGAAAACTATCATCAATACTGAACCTATGGTGGCTCAGGAACTATGTGGAAGAGAAAGCAGAAAAACGTTAAAAGGCAGAGGTGGTGGATGACTTAAGGGATGCAAAGTTTTTCAGATATAACAAAGCAGATACACGTATGAATTCACAGTCTGTGACAGCATGCACAATACCAGAGCAGGCTCAAACAAGACTAAAAACAATCACAACATAGAGGAGGAGAGGGCTAATATCCACTTATCAGTGAGTACATATTACGTGAGTTCTTTTGTGATTGAGTTACCTCACTCAGGATGATACCCTCCAGGTCCATCCATTTGCCGAGGAATTTCATAAATTCATTGTTTTTAATAGCTGAGTAGTACTCCATTGTGTAAATGTACCACATTTTCTGTATCCATTCCTCTGTTGAGGGACATCTGGGTCCTTTCCAGCTTCTGGCTATTATAAATAAGGCTGCTATGAACATAGTGGAGCATGTGTCCTTCTTACCATTTGGAACATCTTCTGGATATGGATATTAGCCCAGAAACTTAGAATACCCAAGATACAAGATACAATTTGCAAAACACATGAAACTCAAGAAGAACGAAGACCAAAAAAGTGTGGACACTTTGCTCCTTCTTAGAATTGGGAACAAAACACCCATGGAAGGAGTTATAGAGACAAAGTTTGGAGCTGAGACAAAAGGATGGACCATCTAGAGATGGCCACACCTGGGGATCCATCCCATAATCAGCCTCCAAACGCTGACACCATTGCATACGCCAGCAAGATTTTGCTGAAAGGACCCTGATATAGCTGTCGCTTGTGAGGCTATACCGGTGCCTGGCAAACACAGAAGTGGATGCTCACAGTCAGCTATTGGATGGAACACAGGGCCCCCAATGGAGGAGCAAGGGAAAGTACCCAAGGAGCTAAAGGGGTCTGCAACCCTATAGGTGGAACAACAGTATGAACTAACCAGTGCCCCCGGAGCTCGTGTTTCTAGCTGTATGTGTAGCAGAAGATGGCCTAGTTGGCCATCATTGGAAAGAGAGGCCCCTTGGTCTTGCAAACTTTATATGCCTCAGTGCAGGGGAACGTCAGGGCCAAGAAGTGGGAGTGGATGAGGGGAGGTTATGGGGGACTTTTGGGATAGCATTTGAAATGTAAATGAAGAAAATACCTAATTAAAAAAAAAAAGAAGAAGAGGAGAGGGCATGAAGACCCAACCGTAGTCAAGGATCTATTGGCAATTGGCATTTACTGGAAGAGAGGGTGTCAATTTTCTTCAATGCAGTGACATTGGGTATATTACCTATCTTTGTTAGGGTTAATATTGCTGTGATGAATCACTATGACCAAAACATCTTCAGGAGGATAGATATTACTTGACTTACACTTTCACATCATTGTTAATTATCAAAACAAGTCAGGGCAGATAATCAAACAGGGCATGTACCTGGAGGCAGGAACTGATTCAGAGACCATGGAGGGGTGTTGGTTACTGACTTGATCCTGATGGCTTGCTTAGCTTGATTTCTTATAAAACCTAGAATCTAGCCCAGAGATGGCATCACTCATACTGGTCTGGACCTTCTCTAGTCAATCACTTATTAAGAAAATGCTCTACATCTAGAAGTTATTATGGAAGCTTATTGTCAACTGAGGTTCCTTCCTTTCAGATATTTATAGCTGGTTTAAAGTTGACATAGAATTATTCAGGGTAATTGACTGCTTGTGAACTTGACACACAAATGTATTATGGTTAAGCTGTAACCTTTCATTTCTTTTCCATCCCCAAAATCATAAATTAACATCAACATCACAATCTAACACAATTTAGAAACTTTAAAAGTCCTGTAGTCTTTACAGATTCAACCATTTTAAATCTCAGTTCATTTTAAAACTCCAATGTCTCTTTTAAAACCCATAATCACTCAAGAAATTCAGTCTTTTAACTGTGGGATCCTGTAATATGAAATAAAATAAAATAAAATAAACAAGCTAAATACTTTCTTATCTCCACTGGGAAGAATCAGGGCATGATGACAATCTGAACAGAGAAAAACCAAAGTCCTACCATAAATAGCTCTGTATCTAAAACTGGGACCTACTCATGATGAAGCCCTCCCCCATAGGGCTTCAGTCACTTCTGGATTCACCCTTTGCAGCACACACATCTTGTCTTCTAGGCTCTAGCTTGTTCCATTCATCTGCTCCTGCTGTTCTTGGTGCTCATCCCACGATTCTGTCATCTCCCAAATTCTGGGGTCTTCTGCTGCACTTTCACTTATGGCCTCTCTCTTTTTGGTGCCAAGCCTCAACTTCTGTACATGACCCCTTCAATCCATGGTCTTCAATGGCCATGGGTGCCCTACCTTTACTAATGGCTTTTCTTGGTCTCTGGCAGTGGCAAGCTGCTCTCCATGGCCAAAAACCAGTACCTCCAGGGAGAGTTACATAGAACTAAGTTTGGCAACCAGCACATGATACAAGCTAGGCTACTTCTAGAATACAAATTCTGGGTGCTAACACACAGGAACAACTTCCTAGACAGATTTATCTTAGTGACACTGGTCTCTTCTTAATCACTGCTGACTTCTTGGCTCCAGCTGACTGTCATCAATTGTCCCAATAAAGCAAAGGTTTTACTTTAGTGGGTCTGGTCTCTTGTAAATCATGGCAGACTGTTCAGCACCAGCTGATCAGATATCACAGATTCTTTGTGCAATAGGCCTGGTAGAATCTCTGCTTTTCTTTGAAACTTCACAATTCAGGCCCCCATTGTCTGCATTGCCCTCAACATTCTCATCCTCCAAGTACCTACAGAAGATCCCACCAAGCTCTCAATATTAATGGCTTTTCTAGACAAAAGTTCCAAAAGTTCTTCCACAATTCTCTTGGAAATACATGATCAGGACTGTCATAGTAATATCACCCTATTCTGGTACCTATTTGGCTCAGTATCAACCATACTGTACAGCAGGCTTCCCACTCTAGAGCAGTTGACTACCACAAGCTAGATTCCATGTTTTTCTTTTTTTATATATTTAATTTTTATATTTTAAGATAAAACATAAGAAAGAGAGAAAAGGGAGAATCTGGAAGGAGGTGGGAGATGTACATTATTTTCACCAAAATATATGAGATAATTCTCAAGAAATAAATCTAAGAATGAACCCATCCATACTGCCTGGAATGAATCCAAAATTCAATATGGATTATCCTTCATGATTTTCCTTCTTTCATTAAAATCTTATGACAAAAAATGAACACTACTACCAATAAAAATTTTGTGACTGTTATGGAAAGAGGTTTATTTATTTATTTATTTATTTATTTATTTATTTATTTATTTGTGTTTAGGATGTAGAAGACAGTTTCTGAAGGTGGCTGATTGGTTACCCCGTGCCCAAATGTACAGTCCATTTCTCCAGTCCTCTGCACACACTTGGCTTTGATTTAAACTGGCCTTTTGACTTTCTTCTTGTTTTTCTTGTTCTTCTTGTTCTTTTTGTTCTTCTTATTCTTCTTGTTCTTGTTCTTGTTCTTGTTCTTCTTCGTGTTCTTGTTCTTCTTGTTCTTGTTCTTGTTCTTCTTGTTCTTCTTGTTCTTCTTGTTCTTGTTCTTGTTCTTCTTGTTCTTCTTCTTGTTCTTGTTCTTCTTCTTCTTGTTCTTCTTCTTCTTCTTTTTCTTCTTCTGTTCTTGTTCTTTTTGTTCTTGTTCTTCTTCTTGTTCTGTTCTTCCTCTTCCTTTTCCTCTTCTTCTTCTTCTTCTCCTTCTTCTTCTTGATATAGGTAACATTGAAGATATTGATTTGTTTCCTTAGAACCTGTCTACCATCATGTGGGTGGAGATACACTAGCAGATATAATACCATATATAGAGAGGTGACAGCTGGACAAAAATCAAGGTTCTCAGTTGAACACAGTTCTAGCCCTGAGTGAATTCTTTCACATCTTAGAGCCCAACTCAGTTGTTACCTGGCACTTAACAGCTGCATGAGTGATTCCCAGCAACAAAACACAATGAACCACTCCTTCATGTGTTGCTGCAAGAAATAATAATCATGGCTGTTGTTAGAGCAACTAAGAAAATGTTGTGAGTTTTATTGGATTACAACTGACAGGCAGCTCTGTAGACTCTCGAGGGGGCAGAGAAATTTGCTTTTACTTACAAGTTTGGACTCTGCTTGAAGTTATTTGATTTTTTTTTTACAAAGTTGAAGAGTTTTATTCTACTTGGGAGATGCTCATACTGGATCACTGGAATGTAGCCAGGCAGTATGGATGGGTACAACATACGCTCTTAGGCGTTGGCTTATAGGATCACCTGACTTTGTGCCCACAATATGGGCAGGGATTAGGGGGAAGGTAATAATTTGTGAAAAGAGAAAGAGTGACCAGAAATGCCACTCTTCTCTTAGGGCAGGGATAGGTAAGTGACTGCTGTATCAATACATTAAAACTACAGGGACTCTGGTAAAGTGAAATATAGAGATAGCAACACCTTTTAAACCTTATTTATCGCATTCACTCTGAGCCAGTGACAACTGTGGAGAAGGCAGGTGTTTACTTGATGGGTTTGGATATAGATAGTGAAGTCCCCCTCACCCAAAGAAATGGTGACATATTAGAAATCCTGGATGTATATTGTTGAGCCATTTTGAAACATTTTTACCATTTTTCTAGATTACTTTCAACTTTGTGTTTGAAACAGGATGGTTAGTTACTATTACTATTGAACTAGAAGATGAAATATGCTAATCTTTAGTCTAACTGCACTTATACACCAGGCAGTTGGCCATTTCTACCCATTTCTGCATGAGCTTCATGCTAACTAGTTTCTTATTCCTTTTTCTTTGATGTTTACTAGTATTTTATTGATATTTACCAAGTCATCTGGACTGGATACATTAGGACGCAAACACCAGAAGTGACTGGCATTACTGGTGCCCTCTGGACTCAGAGATTGCACCACTCTATAATCTTAAATTGTAAAGAAACAATCTGAGTTATCTGCTGTGTGGGTTGACAAGTGAGGTTTTTTTGTGGGTTACAGTTGGTAAAACAAAGACTAGTCAAGCTGTGAAATGCACTCAAGAGTAAACAACAATAAATGACAAGAGGCCTGTTTTGTCAGATACATTTTTGATGGTTGTGCGGGCTTCTGATTATGAGGAGGGAAAATCTTGTTTAAAATTTCAGAATGACAGGTCTCTCCGCTGGAGTAGATTGGTTTGATTGCAAAAGAGAACAGATGGGAAGCAGAGCTACTACATTTTTTCTAAGACTTTTTAAAAGGATGTATTTTATTTTTAATTTCCTGTTTGTGTGTTTGTTCTGTGTGTCGGCATGTGCACATGAGCACAGGAACCTAAGGGGATCAGGGCATCTCCATGGACCTGGAGTTAGAGGAGGTTGGCAACCAGTGGCATCAGGACTGATAACTGAACTCAGCTCCTCTGCAGGGCAGTATGTTCTCTTATCCACTTCTCCAGCTCTGCTGCTCTCCTCCTCTTCCCCCTCCCCTCCACCCTCCTTCTCCTCTTCCTTCCCATATTTGAAACCTATGTTCTACATTTTAAAAGTTTGGTTTATTTTCTTTTAACTTTATAGGATCCTTTGTTACTTTTAAATGACAACTCTTCTAAAGGAGTATCTGATTTATTTATTTATTTAAAAAAATCTCTATATACTCAACCACACCTGGAAATACCAAGTACCAGAAGTTGCAAGAATTAGTTTTAAATGGTTAAACTGGTTATCCCTCCATAAAGAGTGAGCTGAAGAGATTTCTGTGAAGTTCAATAAATTTGTGGCCCACCTAGACAAATGTTAAAGCTTTATCTATTGCTATCCCCCTGAATATCCTCAGGTGAGAAAAAAATGAGGTGAAATTATTCCGCCTTTGCAGGTAATTACAACAGAGGAAAATAGATGAAGATGTTGGGATTACATTCACTGTAGTGAGGTGGAATCAAAGACTTGGGGTTGGCTGTTGAATATAAAAGTGCCAGGTGCATATGGAATTAGGCAAAGGGTAAAGTCTTTATGATTGAACTTTTCAGTGTGAATAAAATGAACTGAAATGCTATGTAAATTCAGTGAGTTCTTCCTCATGACCATATTTAAACCCTGTTTACATAAAGATCTCAACTACATTAACTTCAACTAAAACTTTTTCTTTTAGCTCACATTAAAATATTATAGTCCATAGTGCTACATTTTTTACCTCAGGAGTTTTACATAGCATAGTTTTCATATTATAGGGATAGAGCTGACAAGATTCTGTGACAACTTAATTGATTTGTATTTAGTGTTCTTTAGCTTATGTGTTGGGACTTAAAATAACTTTGAGGCAATTTCATTTTAAGTATGCAAGGCTGCAAGCACATCACACATGTGGGTCTGTGGGTTCATTTAAGCTTCAGAGAATTATTGTCAGTGATTACAGAATTTGATTCTGATATTATTTGTGATCATTTTATTTCCTGTCAGAAAGTAGATTTAGTAGCTAAAGGGGAAAACATCAATAAAAGTTGCCTGCTTTCATGATTTGATTTCATCTATCAGAAAGAAATATTAATGCTTGTGGACAGAATCTACTTAGATTTTTCTTTCTGACCAAATGAGTCCGAGGTGGCATTCATTACTCTAATGGAGAAATGGCCCAGTGCCGGCCAGTATTATCCATCTGTTTGCTGTGTACTGGGCAGTGCTTGTACTTTATTTCTTTCAATATGATTTCTGATATAGTAATCATCTTGGCATTCCATTATCTAAAGGAGGTAAAGTTTTATCCTGTTGTTTTGTTTAAAAAAAATATCGGTCACTTCAAGTCTCATTTGAGTTTCAGTGAAAACTGATCCAAGATGTATATTATACCTTATATGCATCGTTTATAATTCAGTTAAGCCATTTCACAGTGCACTTTATTCATTATATTCCCTTCCCCCTTAAAGCTAGCAGTAATGAGCTTTGTAAGCAGGACTTTTTAAAGAATTAGAAACTTTAGAATTCAGATAGGTTGTAAGTGTTGGGTGAACTTAAGATCTTTTAAATTTCCATTGGCAGAGATTATAGGCACACATAGTAGGATGTAGTCTTATATAATAAATTTTATTATAATAAGATTTGCAAGTAAGATGCAAAATTCAAGAGTAGATGTGTTATTTTGTTGGAGTATTGGCTAGAGAAAATATCACAAAAGCAGGACAAAATAGGAAGTGGGAGTAAATAGTACTAAGAATTATGAAAGAAATTAATGGGGACACCTTTGCAATTTGAAGAAATAAAATGACATTCCTTGGATAAGACATTACCACATTACAGGGCGACTGTTCTGACTGTTTTAGTAATGCAATTCAACACAAAGTCAGTGGCAAGGATATTAGGCCTCTTGTCTTTCTGGATCTAGACAAATTGATGATTAAACTATATGGAAAAATCAGGAAATAACAATTGGGAAATACTAAATTATCAAAGCTTCCATTATTAAGCAAACACAGAGCTAGTATAATCAGATGGTCAAATGGAACAATATGGAAGATCCCAGAGAGGTCCAAATATGTATTAGTATTTAGTTTTTAATATGATGGTATCCAAATTCTTTGGGGGGGAAAGATGGACTTTTAAAAATTAAGTGGTGTTAATATTGCCTATTAAAAACATAAAACATAAAATTAGATCTATGGTGGGATAAGCTGCCAGTCATATAAATGTAAAAAGGGAAGCCAGAATACAACTTTTAGAATTTTGGTTAGGGAGAGTCTTTCTATTTAGGACTTAAAGTTTAGGAGTAAGAAATAAAAGATTGCTAAATTTGACTATACATGGCTCCTCCCCAATCTCCCAAGAGGAAAGTCAAAAGACAAATGTTCACTTAGAGAGTTGTATTTGCAACATAGACAATAGACAAAAAGTCAATTTGCTTAACATACAAAGTGGTCCATAAGAGCCTGAAATTGCTCTGATGCAGAAGGTACTTTGAGCAGCATCCTACAAACAACACACATTGTGGCAAGATATCAGCATAGTGAGAAACTGGTTTATACAAGCAACCAAATAAACTTGGAGAAGGGTTTTGTCTCAGTTGAATATTTAAATGATGGTGGCTTAAACTGACACCTTGACTGAAGCTCCACAGGGGACCCTGCTCCATCACTCATTAATCTCTTGAGAATCCTTAAAATAGAAGCTCCTCCTAGCTCAGATGTGCCTGACTTCCTCATCCAGAGAAATTGCTTGGTATCAAATGCATATTAAATTTGTACATTTTATGGTAACTGACTATCTTAGTTAGGGTTCTCATTGCTGCGACAGAACACCATGACCAAAATGCAAGTTGGGCAGAAAAGGATTTATTTGGCTTACACTTCCATATTGCTGTTAATTATTGAAGAAAGTCAGGTCAGGAATTCAAACACAGCAGGAACTGATGGAGAAGTCATAGAGGAGTGCTGCTTACTGGCTTGCTTCCCATAGCTTGCTTTTTTTTTTTTTTTTTTTTTTTTTTTTTTAGAACACTGGACCACAGCCCAGGATGGCACCACCCACAATGGGCTGGGCTCTCCCCCTTGATCACTAATTGAGAAAAGGCCTTACACCTGGATCTCATGGAGGCATTTCCTCAACTGAGACTCCTTCTTCTATGATGACTCTAGCTTGCGTCAAGTTGGCACATAAAACTAGCCAGTACACTGTCTATGTAGAAATAAATAATAAAACAAATAATGTATTTTTGTATGTTAAATAGGAAAAATAAAAATAATCAACATTTATTTATTGAAAAGTAGTAGAGAAAGAATCCAAAGTGTGGGCATTTGAAAAATTTATGAAAAAGTGGATTGAAACCATGTAACCTGACCTTCTCATAAATATCTCTGTATCTGGTACTCAAATATTCAAATGTGCTTTGCAGCACAGTCCCAGCCTCATGGAGACACAGTATAACTCTGCACAGATATTTGCCAGGACCTATCAGTTCTAGTCACTCTATAGCTTGAAACATACATGTTTCTGGTGAAATTTTTACTTTTAACTCTAAACAACTCTAAACTTTCAACTTTAAATTAGTGTAGCTTTAAAAAAAATCAGGGAACTACCTCACAAAAAGTCATCACTTTCTTTGAGTGACTCTCCCAGTCAAGAACATAAACAGGTTATAAACATGACCCGGGGTGGTAAGCATCAATATTCCACTCATAAGCTCTCGGAACTTGCTGGTTCTCTCAGTTGTTTGGAAATATTGGCTAGATGGCAAGATAATAAGAGCTCAATTTGGCATCTGTGGAAGAATCAAAGAGATTTTTTTAACTCTCAGAGAGTTTATAGCATGTTACACTAAGGAGCACAGTGCAAGTAGCACACTTTAAAAATCTCAGAATATAGTTCACAATACCTTTGGCTTCACAGTTTTAATAGCACCGTCATTGCAAATCCAGGTAAGTCAATAGCTGTGTGTATCGGGGGGAGAGCTGTCTCTGTTTTGTTTTGTTTTTGTTTTTTATCCTTTTTCTTCCTTGCATTATTCACTTCTTTCAAAAACAGAAACTATCACAAAGGCTAAATCCCTGTCACACATGATCTTCCAACTTATCTAAGGGCACCGATGACAGTAAGAGCATTGTCATGGATTTTTTTCTTTTTACCAATTTTACTTAAAGCTTGTCCCTTTAATAGTCCTGGGAAGAAGGGCCAGGTGAGCGTTGACATGGCTACCAAGCACTCTTACTTATGAACACTTCTGGAAGGCAAAGCAAGACCTGCTGGTGATCCCTGGGCACTTGCTCAGTGCTCAAGAGAAACACACCATGGACCAAATCCAAGGCTTTGCCATAAAAGGAGGGGCATTATGGGATATAAAGAACTGAGTTTGCAACATGAGTAATTTAGTGCATTGCTTCAGTCCTGGGAAATTGAAATGTCGATTCATTCAGCTTTTTTTTTTATTGTTTTTTCAGACATTCCTTTGGTGATTTTTTTTTTTTTGGAAGGTAATATGAAAAAATAGTGGTTTTTACTTCTGAAAAATTCAGGCGTCAGAGTGTTGTCCTCATGTGACATAAAGACTTACAAACCTCTGCTGGATGACTCCTCATTTAGACGAAGTGGAAACAGAAGACTCACAGAGGGCCAAGAGTCCATTTAGAGTCACTCGCGTGTCACTCTGGGCAGTTCAAGGACGGCGGGAGGCTCACGCTACTAGATGCTGACGATCCACCGAATGACTTTCTGTAATCATCAGTAGCTTAGGCTATATCTAAACACATCGGGGTGAAATAACTTGAGATATGTGGGCAAGTAAACGAGAAGCAATGGAGAGATTTTTCAGGAAGGAGGCTACAGGGACTGCCATGAAGCTGGAAGTGTGCGGTCTGCTCTGGTTGTCGGGGAAAGAGAGTAGGAAGTGAGAAGATCATCAAGGAGGAAGGAATGAAACACGTCTGACATTTCAATGAGTTAAGACAAGTGAATTAAATCTGGGCAGGCAGCACAGATGTGAAATTGGAGCCCTAGAAAAAGAGGAAATAGAACATAAGGCTTTTGTTACACGTGTGATTAAATCTCATGAGTCCATGGAGAGGAAAATTGAGATGCCGGAGAAACAAATGATGCTGTAAAAACTGAAGTGTGCCGACTGAGGCAGAGGCTGAAGATTCCCGAGGGAGATAAAGCAGCCTTAATGATGTCACCTCCGAGCTAACTACGAAGATAAGCTGAAACTTTCCGTTGCTGAAGAATATAAGCATCAACCTTGCTTAGAGCCACATGCGGCCAATATTCCTGCTAATATGAGCTACCGATTCTGGGTGAAGAGATGCTCAATCAGCCCAGCAAATCCTTATCTTTAAGGGCCCCGCTTTATTTAGGAACTTGCTGGGAACAAAGGCAAATTCCTGTTTTTACATACTACATCTTTGCCTTTGTTTTCTTAGATCTTGATTGTTTTTGGCCTACATCTTTATCTTACTGCTCATTTACAAGTATCTCTTACTTGAATTTTATGTCCAAAGTTATTGGAGCAATTGAGTAGTGAGGGTTTTTGCAATTATGTTTACAAATATTTACTTACAGGTATATTAAAGGTAACTCTTAGCCAAATAATATTCTGTACTTGAAAGTTCAAAATTTCAAAAGATAGTGGTGTAAAAGCTTCATATTGTCATTTGATCTTTTAAAAGTTGAAAACAAGTTTAGAACTTTATACAGTTTATTAATTATTCACAAGCCAACTGGCATTCCTGTTTGTGTCCTGTGTGTGTGTGTGTGTGTGTGCGTGCCCGCACGTGCGCGCGCACAGGAAATAGTAGGAAATAGTATCGGTTGATGTAGAGAGACAAATCCTTGGGAAAGACAGGCAGCTCCAGATTGATATTTTTAAGTCAATTTCTTGTCTGTGCAGTGCCTATTGAAGAACACTTACATCCCAAGCTCCTTCCTTGATTAGATAATGCTGGTTGAGAGGTCCCCGTGTAGGTTCATCCATAATCTATAAAACAAAGTTGCAAATGAGTGTGGCGCCCTCCATGTTTCTATTGAATGTACTTGGATGTCTTTCTTGGTCTTTCTTGGTTTCCTGTCCTCTCCTGTCCTGTCCTGTCTTCTCCCTCCTTCCCTCCCTTCCACTCAACCCCACCTCACTCACTTTCACTTTCTTTCTCATTATAGGACAGAATTTGAGAATGGCCACTCTATGGAACTTTCTTCCAATTTTGAACATTTTTTCCATGCTGTTCAGTATGACAGCCATTAGCCATGCATGACTTTGGAGTACTTGAGACATGGTTAGTGGACCTTAAAAACTGTGTATTCAATTTTGTTTCTTCTTAATTAACATGTAAACAGCCATGTGTAGTGGTGTCCAGCTTGTTCCGGAGGACAGCCTTGAGAATGAGAGGTGGTTTTGGTTAGCTTTGTAGAAAGGTATTCCTTTACTGCAGAATTTTCTTCATGTGGGTGCCTTTATTACAGTAGATAGAGATTTTATTCTATCTACTGTAATAATAATAGATTTATAATAAAAATAATAGATTTTATTCTATCTACAGCTCCATTTCTTGTATTGTGCTTCCAAATCTAGCCTAGCGCAGGAACTAACACTCAAAATGAGTTCAGAAGTCAGTGTAAACACAGCATATGTTGTTGGGTTTTTGCTAAAGAGCACAATTGAACTGATATTTCCAGCAGGTTACTATTCCTGATTTAGAACATAGGTTCAGTTTCCAGAAATGGCTTTGGGATTCACTATTTTCTTTGTGTGTGTGTTTTAAAATGACTCTCACTCATGGGCAATCTTGAAACATGATGATATTCTTCTGTGGGGGCTAAGGAGCATATGGAGAACTTGCATTCAGAGAGAGGAAGGCGTTAATGGAAAGGAAGACCAGATTCTGTTACATGGCAGTGCTGCAGCTTCACAACACAGTATCTGAGACGGATTACAAATCAGTATTTCTGAGAGACTGTATAGGATCAGAGCTCTTGGAGTCCCAATTATTTGAGTAAAATAATAATAAAAACCCTTTGGTGGTCTGACCAATGGGGTGATGTGATTCCATCTACCAAGAATTGGGTTGGATAAATTATACATATATTTATCCAATACACAAAAATCTCAGCAGTTTACTGTGGGCACATGTTCTTACTATGATTAACAATTTTCCCCTCTAACTAGGCAGTGATGAACCACCATTTTTTCTTTTTTCCATGACATTCTTCTGCAATAGGCTCAGCATAAGAGAGATGATGTGGGGTTTCTCTTAATTAGCATTTATAAGAAGAAATAGAATTCGGTTTTTCACATCTCAAGAGACAGAGATTTAGTAACATTTTGGTTTTTCAACATGGTATTTTCTAGCTTTCTTTTAAAATTATAATTGTAATCAACAAGCATATATTAAAATGTCAGAGTAATGACATTAGTTCTTCACCAGAAAAAATTCAGAACTATATGCCTGAGCCTGTGAATTTCTATTTAAAATCACCACCATTAATATTTCTCTATACCCATGGGCCAGCCACCAGGAAAGCCTCAACTCTTCAAGTCAGATATAACACTGTAGTGATCTGTCTAAATATTTTCATTGTATATATCAAGGGAAAAATTCTGTAGAAATAATTCTGAAAGCAGGTGGGAGGAATAAGGATGAACTTCTTCTGGTTTCAGGGGAGGGGCATCCACATGGAGACAAGGGGTGGGGAGGAGCTATCAGATGTGGAACATTCGAAGGGTGGATGGGGCAGGGAGATAAAACATGGAGTATAAAAAATAAATTAATTAAAACAACTCTTACTTTAAAGACTTTTTTTTTCTGGTGCCAACTATGAACGTATGTGCATCTCAAACATAGATTTGGGTTATGCCAAATTCCACATTCAATGTGGGGCCTGAGGGGTTGGGATAAAGGAAGCCGTAAATCAAGGCAGTGTTCAAATTCATCAGTGGAAACATTAGGTGTGTGATCTTAAGCAAGGCACAGAAAACTCTCCAATACTCTTCAAATAATATCACATAGTAGTTTTAGCCATTTGCTTGGTTGAAAACTATAGGTCTGCTTGTACGTTCTGAAACAGTGACATAATGATCACAAAGATGTTAGCTGTGTATATGGGGATCAGGGGCAAGAAATGTCTCTTAAAGGGCGAAAGATGACATCACAACCTTCCAAGCTCTCTACATCAATGGCCTTCTGATCAGCTCATCAGTCATACTGAAAGCTCAGCAGAAACTCTAGCTTTCCTCAGGAACTTTGCTTGCAGTGTGCTTCCTAGAATTTAGTTGTTAAGATTTAAAAAGCCCTTGCTCGTGGCTTTCAACCATGAAGGTCACCTGGTAGTCACAGATTTCTACAACCACCGGCTTCTGGTTATTCACTCTGATTGACAATCTGCCTGCTTCCTGGGCTTGGAGGGCACTGGCAATGGGCAGTTCCTGAGACCACAGGGTGTGGCCGTGAATCAGGAAGAGCGAATCATTGTAGCTGATTCTAGAAATTACTGTATGCAGATGTTTGAGACCAATGGCAGCTTCCTGTGCAAGTTCGGTGCTCAAAGCAGTGACTTCAGGCAGATGAACTGACCCTCGGGTATTGCAGTCATCCCAGATGGGTTGATCATAGTGGTGGACTTTGGCAACAATCGAATCCTCATCTTCTAATCGTGTCTTCTGTTTTGTGTGTGTGTGTGTGTGTGTGTGTGTGTGTTTTAGGTTGTGCATCTAGTGTGTTTCTCATTTTTGACTTTCAAAGAACAAATCGTCTCAGGGATATTTCTTTTTGTTCCTTTTATTTATTTTTTATTATTTTTTAAAGAACAAAAGTACAACATTGCCTAAGTCCTACCTCAGCTTAATTTCTTTTATCTTTTATTTTTTACAGATGAATGTAATTCTCTTTTGTGCAGGGACTGAGCCTGTGAAGTGATAATTTCTATCTACCTCAAATCTTTGCATTTCTTTCTCTAACCTCTTTCTTGGCTCCTCTGTGGAGCTCACATCCCTTTCTCTCTCAAAGGCATAGGAGTCACAGGCCAGCAGTTTTGCAACCTTGAGGGCAATGGAACCATATGGTGGAGCACATGCATTTTGTAGACTGAGCCAAGGAAACCCCAAAACTACTAAGTAAAAAAGAGAAGTATAAGATGTTGGAAAGTTAGGATTTAAAATTTAAAAAAAAAGTCCTTGCTACACAGCCTCTCAGTGTTAGCGTCCTTGTGATCTTCTGCACTTACAGGGAAAACAGCCTTTTCCAGTCTTCTAAGTTATTATGTAATTGTATTCTGTATTCTAAAGCAATATCTTAATTTTCTTTCTTTATACAATTTTACTTGATCTTAAGTCACATTATACTTACGTGTGAGTATATAAATAGTTTCCAAGTTATGAGGTTAGTATTTAGCCTTTTATTCATTTCTCATTTTTTATATTTTGAAGATTTTTTTTCAGCACAAAGAT
The DNA here is from genome assembly GCF_978045245.1 of Mus caroli. NCBI lineage: Eukaryota > Metazoa > Chordata > Mammalia > Rodentia > Muridae > Mus > Mus caroli. The sequence goes on along the minus strand of NW_028227257.1, from coordinate 99,258,274 downwards.
TTTTCTGATCCAGTTTTAAGCTTCAGGCAAAGCTAATCCTTCAGTGAGTGAGATCTTTCAACAATGTGGGAAGGCATCTGATGCTATAGCAAGGGAACAGCCACATGGAGAGAAGAGATATCAGGTCCACAGCCTCACACCCTTTGCTAGTATGACTTTGAGTTTGGAAAGTCATTTTACAACCCTCTAGCCTCAGTTCCATTATGGAAATTGGAGATGAATTGTTTCGTATTTCTCCTGTAGAAGCAAAAAAATGCTTTGCAATGAGAATGCACCAAAGAAATAGTAAGTGCTACTCTTATTTCAGTCATGAAATTACTCCTGGGAGGAGATATATTTTCTTATTGGATATTTTCTTTATTTACATTTCAAAGGTTATCCCCTTTCCAGGTTTCTCCCATCCGGGAAACCCCCTACCCCATCCTCCTTCCCCCTGCTTCTATGAGGGTATACCTCCACTTACCTACCCACTCCCACCTCCCCACTCTCGATTCCCCTACACTGGGGCATCTATGGAGTCTTCATGGGACCAAGGACCTCTCCTCCCATTGATGCATGACAAAGCCATTCTCTGCTACATGTGTAGCTGGAGCCATGTGTATGCCTTGGTTGATGGCTTAGTCCCTGGGAGCTCAGGGGGTGGGGTGGGGTCTGGTTGGTTGATATTCTTGTTCCTTCTATGGGGTTGCAAGGGAGGAGGTATTTTAAAAAAACACATTTCATGGGACGTAAGAATGTGGCAGCTTCTCACCAACATGGACAGACAATTCTTTTGTCACATGAAGCATGGGATGACGTGGAGATGGTAAAGAAGCCTTTGCTTTGCTTTATCTAAGGCTTGCATAATATCTCTAGGAGGTAATGTCAACAGTGAACACCAATAAGCAGAACTTTAGCAGGAGAAATATAGGATGCCAGTGCTCAGTTATTCAGTAGTGATAGCAGAGAAAGGGCTTTTGAACTGCAACGAAGGCATGCTATAGGTTAAATGATAGTTTTTTGAAAATTGTTTTCAGACATTACAAAAAAGAATTGCAGCACATTCCCCCAGAGGAAGAACAAAAGTTTTTCTTCCTTTTCCCAGCTTCCCCAAATATATCTAGAGTTAGTCTTGTTCTTATCTTTCTTTTCATACAAGCAGGATCACAGTTCAGCAGACAAGGACCTTAAAATTCCCAATCTTGTGATGTACTAATCCCTAAAAACAGACAGGTACTATCATTAATTCTACTAGCATATAGGGCATAGGTTTTATTGCTTTAAGTGTATGATCTCTTATTTTTAGCACACTGTAGGCTGCCCTGCACACTCCTTCCCTTCTTGCATTCTGGACTCTCCAGAGTACTCAGACCTACTCATGCTTGCCTGCCTTACGTAACCTTCCTCCACATCCACCTCTATCCCCTTCAGACAAGCTGCCATCTCTGGCCAGAGTCAGGGTATCCCTAGTTTTGCTTCTGTTGCACTTCTGGTAGCCAGGGCCCATGTTCAGCTTAAGACAACTCAGAGGCAGATCTGTTCCTCACCCACTGTTCTAACCTGGGATGGCTTGGATTTCGAACCTAGAGATTCAATCAGAACTTCAGATGGTGGAATAGTTGGCATCAGAACCCCAAGACCCAGACTAAATCCAATAATCAAGCATCATTATTTTGGTCCATAAACTGTCCTATTTGGGCAAGAGCAACCAAAGAATGGAACTCTGGGAGCCTGCGCAACGCCAACGTACCAGACGCTGCAGCATTTCCAAAGAGGGAAACACATTGTAGTGCACACATCCTCTGAACGAAGAACATTCTGACTCAGCCAAAGATATGAGTGCTATTATTTATCTTCTTTGCAATCTACAGTTTTACGATTCAATAAAACATGTAGATCTACTTCTGAAAGTATTGACTTTTCCTGTGCTGTCCCAAATGAAGCTGCCTTCTACACAGCAAGGCTTAATAAATGACTGTTGAATTGAGTGAATGCATGGATAAACACAGTTGTCAGATATGGCCCTGAAGAGGTGAAATGTTTAATTTAGTATGTATATTCACTTTGCATTTTGTTAATAAGAAGCTACAGACTGGAGCTGCAAGATAACCTTTGCTAATGAGAGTGACATTGCATACACAAACAACTGAAGCCTCCTTACCAGGCTTGTAAAATGTTTTCATTTTACAACCAAATTTGATTTGTCCTGCCACATTTGTATTGCTCTGCTCATTATTGCTAATAGCGGACTTTTCTTTTCCATTTTTTCCTTTCTTTCTTTCTTTTTTTTTTTTTAAAACCCATTTCCATTCAGATCATGAACTAAACTGTAACTTATTCAGCCAAAGATATTTTTATTTGTTTGTAATGTACTGATGTGATAATTCCTACAAGAGAAAAGAATTTGGGAGCCTGTAAGTTAGGGTAGTTTTAGTTAAGCCATGGCAGGCTTCTTGGAAAAGATTATGTGGTAGCTGTCCGCAGGCCCACAGTGAGTGCAGTTGGAGGCTGTGTGTGGAAACTCATCTTCCAATGCGTTTGCAGTGATACAGCGTTATAGCTAGTTATCTTAATGTCAAAACCATTTCACAGAGAAGCACTGGAGTGGTGAAGATATTTTGCATACTTGATGGCCAAATTGGGACAGAGTTTAATTCTGCTGACTCCCAGGCCAAAGAGTCTTTAAATTCAAGGGGCATAAATAACACTTTGCTACAAGCCTCATGCTTAGCCTGTGGGCTTATAACTCATGCGCAGTCAGCACAGATTTGCTCACGGTTGGAATCCATGATGCTGACCACCTGTGTTTTAATGAGGTCTGAGCCATGCCTTGCTCATTACAAAGGTACGGTCATCTCCTTCCACAGCTGCATCTGAACTTTAACTTAGATTTAACTCTGAAAGCAGGAAATCAGTGCACAATAAGAGGCATAGACAGACAGATGTAAATACTTTGCAGTTGTTCTCAACATTCCTAATGCTTCGACCCTTCAATACGTTTTTCCATGTGTTGACCCCAACCATAAAGTTATTTCTTTGCTACTTCATAATTGTAGTTTTGCTACTGTTGTGAATCATAATGTAAATATCTGATAACCAACCCACAAAGGGGTCATGACCCACAGGTAGAGAACTATTGCTTCATAGGCTTCTTTAACTATATTAGGTGGCTTAAGAAAAACCTGTACATACATTGTGTATCATGTTACAGAATCGGAAGCTAGTGTTTACACCAAATATTTTAGTATGAAGTGCACACAATGGATGACCTCTCTATTTATGTGACAATTAGTTAGCAGTTTTCTGTTTATAACTTCCCCTCTGGAAATTCATTCTTTCAGGGACATACATCAGGTAAGAGGTACACAACAGATAAGAAGAAAACTCAAGCTTTATAATTTTACTTTAACACAAGTTAAATGCCATTTCAAATTACCCACTCGATGTTATAGACAACTAGAGGTGTTTCCAAAAAGAACTGAATTAAACTGACACATCTAGAGATTTATTATACAGGCAGTGAAAATAGATGGTTAATATGATCTGAGAAGCCAAATGAATTTGAATGTAATACCCAACAACTTTAAATGATTATGAATATTTTTTCATTGTTTCAAAAGAAAAAATGAGAAATGCAATTAATATGGCTGAACTCTGCAGGATAAATATTATTATTTAATGATGTATAAAACAACTCCATTCTAACAGCTTCATGCTGGGCATATAAATGAAAAAATACAAATTTATGTTTATGTAAGTATGTATTTAGGACAGTTAGCTCTTAAGTTTGAGCACGAGGCATTGTTTAACTTTTTCACCTATCAAACTAATGTGTTGGGGGGCCTCACTCATGTCACATATTCTTCAAAGCTCTAAATGTCACAGAGAATAAATGTAAGGCATGAGGATCGAAGTGGAAACGTATCCATTTACTGAGGTCCATTTCCCTTGCTCACCTCACTAATTCTACTAATGTTGAAGATATGTCATGATAAATAATGATGTGGTTGGCACTGCTGAGTGAGCACCTGCCATGGCCAAAAAAACTATCCGGAACTCAGCATATCTGCACCTGGATGGCATGATCTCAGCCTCCAGAATTACATCTGACTCCAGAGGCAGGCACCGAGTGCACTTGTGTGTTGAGTTACCAATGTCCTTTCTGCCCTTCATTGTGCTGCCAGAGAGGTGAGCCCAGGCCTGCTTTCATGTTTTATGCACATTCCCTAAGACCTTGGTTTTTTAGATTTTCCTTGATTTGATCTTGCTCCCTCCACCTAGAATGTTCTCTCTCTACAGCTTTGTATGACTGACTTGTATTTTTCTGAAACACTTTCTGTCTTTCTGTCTGTCTGTTTGCCTGCCTGTCTGTTTGTCTCTCATTCTACCTCTACTCCCCTCTCTCTTTAAAAAAAAAATAGAACGTTTTGGCAGTGCTCAGAGCTGAACCCATCATCTCCTGCTTGCTAGGCAAGGGCTCTGCCACAGAGATTCTATTCCATCTCTCTCCCTATCCACTTCTCCTCCATGTTTTTTTTTTTTTTTTTTTTTTTTCAGAAAATAGCAGGCCTCCCAGGGATGTCAACATGCATTGCATTTCAGATTGCGATAAGACTAGGCACCTCCCTTCATATTAAGGCTGAATGAGGCAATCTGGTAAGAGAAAAAGAGTTCCCCAAAACAGGCAGAAAATGTCAGAGACAGCCCCTGTTCGAACTGTTAGGAGTCCCTCAGAAGACCAAGCTACACAACCATAGCATATATGTAGAGGGCCTAGGTCATATCCATGCAGGCTCTCTGTCTATCAATTCAGTCTCGGTGAGTCTCAGTGAGCCCTGGTTGGTTGATTCTGTGGGTTTGCTTGTGTCTCCATCTGCCTCCTACCATTCTTCCTCCCCCGACTTCCTCAGGATTCCCTGAACTCTCCCTAATGTTTGGCTGTGGGTCTCTGCACCTGTGTCCATCAGTTTCTGGATGAAGCCTCTCTGACGATGATTTCCAGACTCTTATCTACAAGTATAGCAGGATATAATTAGGAATCATTTCATTGGCCTTTTTTGTGGGGGAGGTTGTGTTTGGATCTATCTTAGGTTTCTGGACTATCATCCATCCTCTGGTTCCTGGCCCTCCAGGCAGTGTTAGGGTGTTCTATTCAAAGCGAGTGTCTCAAGCTGTATCAGTCAGTCTTTGGTTGACCATTCCCACAATTTCTGTGCTTTCTTAATTCCAGCACATCTTGCAGGCAGGACAAATTATAGATGGAAGGTATTGTGGCTAGATTGGTGTCCTAACCCTCTACTGGAAGTCTTGCCTGATTATAGGAGATGTCTGGTTCAGGCTCCATATCCCCCATTATTAGGAGTCTTAACTAGGGTGACCCTTGTAAATTTCTGGGAGTTTCCATTGCATTAGGTTTCTACCTCAAGCCCTGAAATGTCCCATAATTCCACTGGTCTCTACCAGTATGATTTTCTTCCATTGTTACTTGACATGATTCCTCCTGTTCTTGTCTCTACAATGTGTCACCCCCTTGAACCCTCCTTGTTACTTAGCTTCTCTGGGTCTATGGATTGTAGCATGAAATATAATAAAAATGATTAAAACTAGTTATATCTTAAATTAATTCACTATTCTACTTTTTCCCTCATATGTATGATGAATCTTTACAGTGTGATGTAGTTTGATATGATCCTTATATGTAAAGTACTTAGGGTTTGATATTGTCAGTATCACTGTAGCCTTTTTCTCATTTCAGTTCAAAAGTAGAGCTTTTCATCATGCCAACAAGATTGCATAAACAGATATTCTTAGTCATTTATTATACAAATTTATTATGTCTTTTCTCCAGTACTGTGCAAAAGAACTCCCTAAGACTCCTCACCTATAGCAGAGAGAAACAAAACAATGGAGTTGGAGTCTGTTACTGTTATTAGAATATTTAGCATATGTATTGCTTGGGTTTCATTAAATTTTTTGCTTTCTGTGTTTGGCATTGTGCTTAGATAGAAGCAACGATCAACAGAATCCAGTCTGTTTAAGAAGAAAGGTTTTTTTAAGAGCAGAGTATTGACGTACAGAGTCATTAAAAACGCCACTAGGGAGATTGACATTCATGTGCAGAATGAAGCTCGCTCATTTCTTACTGGCTATGAACTTCACCTTCAATTGAACTAAAGATACAAATACAGTATCTAAAAGTATTAGAACACTATCAAAACGTAGGAGGGATTTCTTTGGACATTGGAAGAGATAGGTTGCTTTTGAACATGACTTGACAAGCTCAGAGAAGTAAATGAAAGACACACAAATGGGAGTCTATCACAAAAGAAAGCTTTTACTCAGTGAAGGAATTAATTAGCAGAGGGAAGACAGAGCCTACAGAACAAGAGAATAGATTTGCAAGCTACACATCTGATAAAGAGAAGGTCATCAAAATGTATAAGGACTTCCAGGAAGTCAGTGGCAGCATAACCTGACTACAACTGGGGGAATCATAGAAAATGTAAATCACAGGCCTGTGAGAGTCAGGATGGCTGCCTCGAACATAACAGTTGGTGATTACTGATGTGGATAGGGACAAAACCGGATAATTGCATACTTTTGTTATTGTATTAATTAGTATTGCCATTATGGAAAGTACATGGATATTCTTAACACTTGATCCATCAATCCTATTCCTGAATATATGTTCAAAAGAAAGGAAGTTGAGATGTCAGAATGACCCTTCTTTCTATGTAAGTTATATTCGCAATAGTGAATGAGTAGAGGCTACCAACCAAAGAGTTCATCTAACATTATGAATACTGTGGAACAATTATATAGCCATAAGCAAAGAATGAAACTTTTTTTTTCACTGTTTTTTTTATTACATATTTTCCTCAATTACATTTCCAATGCTATCCCAAAAGTCCCCCATACCGCCCCCCACTTCCCTACCCTCCCATTCCCATTCTTTTGGCCCTGGCATTCCCCTATATTGGGGCATATAAAGTTTGCAAGTCCAATGGGCCTCTCTTTCCAGTGATGGCCGACTAGGCCATCTTTCGATACATATGCAGCTAGAGACAAGAGCTCCGGGGTACTCGTTAGTTCATCATGTTGTTCCAACTATAGGGTTGCAGATCCCTTTAGCTCCTTGGGTACTTTCTCTAGCTTCTCCATTGGGAGCCCTGTGATCCATCCAATAGCTGACTGTGAGCATCCACTCCTGTGTTTGCTAGGCCCCTGCATAGTCTCACAAGAGACAGCTATCTTTGGGTCCTTTCAGCAAAATCTTGCTAGTGTATGCAATGGTGTCAGCGTTTAGAAGCTGATTATGGGATGGATCCCTGGATACGACAGTCTCTAGATGGTCCATCCTTTCATCACAGCTCCGAACTTTGTCTCTGTAACTCCTTCCCTGGGTGTTTTGTTCCCAATTCTAAGAAGGGGCACAGTGTCCACATTTTGGTCTTCATTCTTCTTGAGTTTCATGCGTTTAGCAAATTGTATCTTATATCTTGGGTATCCTAAGTTTTGGGCTAATATCCACTTATCAGTGAATACATATTGTGTGAGTTCCTCACAATCACAAAGAATGAAACTTTTATGTATGACAACATGAATGGGAATGGTGTGGGTGTGTATGTGTGTGTGTGTGTCCGATCATTGGTGGTTGATAACTTTTCAACTGATGTCTACAATTAGTCAAAGTAGAAGATGTGTGAGGTCCAAACATTAGCATCATCTAAGACCTTGTTAGATACACAGAATGATGCATCCTGGCTGAGAATCACAGCTGTAGATCAAAAGGCCCAGGCTATCCATTTGCACATTAACATTCTAGAAGCACCTTTGAAATTTTTCTTTTCAACACAAGTGTACATATGAATTCTATGAAGGAATTATATTTACTGGGTCCTGACTCCAGGGTTTCACATTCAGCAAGCTCCTGATGAATCTGGACCATTGACATTTACAAAAAGTTCACAAATATTGCCTACTTTTCTGGTACAGTATTACACTTCTGGGCTGCAGATTCTGCAGTACAAATTACTAAGAACGGGGCTGTGAGCAGAGATGTTTTTCTCATGGTTAAATGCAAAAAGGATGTTGAGGGGACACATGGGCAATTACTCTTTTCCCATCTGTACAATTTGATGACACCCAGCCTTCTGTTGAGTGGAACAAAGGTTTGAAGACCTCTCTGATACCCATGAAAAGGAAGGAAGGATCTTTTAAAGCAGGAAGATGGATCCCCCAAATAGGAGCAAATCCACCCTGTCAGAGTTGAGAGTTTCAGGCCCACCTTATTACTGTCCATGCAGAACAATATTTGAGTAAAATAAAAAGAACTGTCAGTGGAGAGATGATTAAGAGCAAATGTTTTATAAAGGAATTCCTCAGTTGTTTTTAAGTGCCCAGGTGTTCTCTTGTTGCTGGAATTCTGTTCAAACCATGATAGTATAGCCCTCGCATCTTATGGATTTTTAGTATAAGAACTCTTCTCTGAAGTAGAGTGGATGGGAAGAATTAAAGGATAAGATTTGCGTTCCCATAAGTGTTAGATGCATAGTAGTCAGCACTGATCAAAATGACTTCCATATGAAAAAGGACTATTGGAGAATTAAATAGATTGTACGGGAACTTTAACTCCCTGGAAGACTGCTAATTTAGAGGCAGCATAAAATTAAGGCATCTTCTCTGTTTGACTCTTCTTCCCTTCCCCCACATTGTGAGGCTCATTATGTTTTACCATTAACATTAATGGGATTTAATGTACAGTGGGACAAAACAAGTCCCTGACTTTGGAAACTGATAGTGATAATAAAGCCAATGTTTATAAATTATAAAATACATACTTGTCATGAAACACTTGACAAATTTTCTTAAATTCTGCTCAGATTTTCATTTTATTTGCTTTATTATTTCAAATCAGTGATCCTTAGAACTCATTGGCACAACAAAATAATGTCTAATAGTCATGTTTTGTTTCATTTTTTAAATTAAATGTTGAACATGATCTCTTCTTTTCTTCGTATGAGTCCCAAGTCTTAAAATAGGTGTTTTCTCTGATACACATTTATCTGATGTTTTTTAGATCAGAGTGTTTTCAACATGTAACCTATAGATTATAACTAGAGCCTGGTTATAAGTCAAGTGAAATAAAAATATTAATTTGGCACAAAAATTCCACCAACTTAATAATTGTTCAGTTCAAGAAAAATCAGAATCTCAAGGAAGTCTATGAATAATAAAGCCAGCAAGAGGAAACTGTAGGCAGATGAGGGAATTAACAATGTCAAGAAATGGAGATGGAAGCTTGAGACAAAGGGCTCCAGGCAACAGGTAGAGAAAGGCATAACAAGTGTGAATAAATAACTGGTGTCAGAAAGGACTTGGGTACAACAATATGAAAGGATTTTAAGAGATGGTGGACAGACTGCATGTGGAATGGGATGATGTAGTGACATCTATAGCCAGGATTACAAAGGGAGTCAGGATGTGCCTAAATTTCAATGATATTTCTGCCTTGCTACAGGTGTAAATAAGTCCCAGGAGGTATAGAAAGCTACTGTTCATGTAATGAGGTTTTGAAAACATATGTCTTTACCAAAGAGAAATAATATTGAAGGCTAGGTTGGCAAACATAATTGTGCCTTTACGAACATTTGATAAAAGCAGCCACAAAGAAGCATTTGGAGTACTCAGAGTGGACATTTTGTCACAGAGTATTGAGGTAGATTCCTTCACAGTAAAAACATTTTCTAACTCAAGCGTTTTCAGAACAGGTCTTCAGGGAAAAATTTCCACTTTGCTATTTAGCTATTTGCCATTGGGGTTAGTTTGATGTGTTTGACTTGTGCATCTTGATTTATGCAGTGGACCAATGGCCTTCTTATAGAACTGTTGTGTGACTTGAATGCAGAATATATGTGAAGAGTCTGGCAGAAAATTGCTCAAAATATTTGCATTTCTTATGAATTCCTCAAATAAAACTCACTGAGGACCATTTTCATTTAGTTGTATTGCTTTTCACCTCCCATGTCTTCCCACATTTAAGCATCAGACTATTGTGTAGGCTTATATTTTTCAAAACCTACTTTAGTAAGTGTACTTAAATGCTTTAACCTCCCTTCAAGCCGATCACCCACCAAAGGTAGTGGGAAGGAAAGATTATTAGGGAAAAAGAGGATGTGGACCTGTTTAGAAATAGTTCTTTGGATGAGAATCCAATCTGCATTGTCAGGATATCAGCAGTTCAGTTCAGAAAACTCAGCAGTGGTAGCTTGATCCACTTGCAAACACCATTCACAAATCAGCAATGGCAGTTTGATCCAGAAGAAACTGCAAGGCTCCACCAATCTGCTCTAGTCTGCAGAAGCATCAAGAAGCTGCTACAACACCACCAGAAGTTCTTTGGTGCATTTCTCTCTATGAATTTACAACAAATGCTGATTAGCAGCGAGGTAAGGTAAACCAATACCACACACACAATGTCATCCACTGTCTGTTGAGTTATACTTATACCCTTCCCAAACACCACATATTTTCTTAAGCTTCAGCTGTAGCAAGACATCACATGTCCCCTTCAAAGCAGCTTCCAAAAAAAAAAAAAAACCAAAACCAAAACCAAAACCAAACCAAACCAAAACAAAACAAATGTCTCATGTGTCTGCTTCAGCAAAAATACACTCTCATAGGAAAGTTTCCAGAAAAAACATAACATGACACAACTGAGTCTCTAAAGAAAACAGAAATTTCCACTTCTCACTTCTGTTTTATTATAATAGCTGAACAATAGCAATGATGGTTTTGTCATGTATTGGTAGCTTGCAAACTACAGAAAAAAATGGACAATGTGAGTCATGATGACATTGTGACATTGTTAAGATATAGCACATGGCCTTGTGCTGAAATATACCATAAATTTTGGGAAGTAAGACAATCATTGAATCCTTGTCACCCAAGGCTTTCCTAATCATTCTCTCTTTTTGCCTTATGGGAGCACCTGGACATTCTTAGGCTCTTTTTGATGTAATTTTATATTCCTCTAGTACTTTTAATTCCGATTTAGGTCATGATTAAATGAGTTTAACATTTATTTGTCTTCAGAGTTTAAAATTTCACCTTGACATGTTCATGCCTTCATTCTAGCCTAAGTAGACCTTTCCTATTTTCCATGGCAGTGCTGGGGCAGTCACTTGCTTTCTCTCTAGCTTCATTTATCAGCTTCCACTTATGACATGCATAGCTACTAATGAACATTTCTTTAAATGCAGATATGTTCATAGAATTTTGGTATGACATAAAGATGCACTGGATTCTCTAGTTCTAAGTGAACACGTGTCCTCACTTTTGAAATAGTACTGGGCATGTGTAGATATTTCATGAGTAGAGAGCATGTCATATGCTCATGAGACCCTAGTTTTGTTCTCTGACACCACCATTTGGAAAGAGATGTTTCACATGATGAATAGAAACAGAAAAGATTAATTCAATGGGTCCAATGAAGACAGTTGGTTTAATTGTCAGAGCATTTATATTGCTGCCATCACAGAAGTTAGGCATATCTAGAACTAAAAGCTGCACAGATTGGTCTCAAGAAAGGGTTCTGCTGAGAGCGACTGGTTGATGCCATGTCCAGACTCTTTGGATGGAGACCCCTCTTTATGGCAATCATAGAGAAAAAGCCAAGTGTGAATTAAAATTGTACTTGGGGGCTGAGCAATATGTGTTCTAACTGGCACTTTCTAGTGAGCTCTGTGGAAACATTTGGGAGCCACCATATCATGAAGTCAGAGATGATGAAGGCATCAATATGTAGTATGGGTTCCTATTGTGTAATTTCTGCTTAGGTGATATCAGTGTAAGTGAGCCCTGTCATTACAGCTACCTCACTTTTTTGCTTCCCTGAATGGAGGAGACTCTGAACCCCTATAATTTGTTCCTCAGTCCTCACCTCCCTTTTCACTGTGCAGCCCCCTTTTCTTTTTCTTTTTTTAAAAAATTAAAAAAAAATTTATTAGGTATTTTCTTCATTTACATTTCCAATGCTATCACAAAAGTCCCCTATACTCTCCCCCCCACTCCCCTGCCCACCCACTCCCACTTCTTGGCCCTGGCGTTCCCCTGTACTGAAACATATAAAGTTTGCAAGACCAATGGGCCTCTCTTTCCAATGATGGCTGACTAGGCCATCTTCTGATACATATGCAGCTAGAGACACGAGCTCCGGGGGTACTGGTTAGTTCATATTGTTGTTCCACCTATAGGGGGCAGACCCCTTTAGCTCCTTGGGTACTTTCTCTAGCTCCTCCATTGGGGGCCCTGTGATCCATCCAATAGCTGACTGTGAGCATCCACTTCTGTGTTTGCTAGGCCCCGGCATAGCCTCACAAGAGACAGCTATATCTGGGTCCTTTGAGCAAAATCTTGCTAGTGTATGCAATGGTGTCAGCGTTTGGAGGCTGATTATGGGATGGATCCTCAGGTATGCAGCCCTTATTTCTAATGACTCCTAGTTCATGGTTACTTCTAAGAAATTGTTGATTCACTACTCCTGACACTTCTTGGCTTTCTTGCCACTTTGCATCTTGTAGTCTGTGCTTATGAATTTATCTTTCAGTTACTTGCATTTTGCACCTAATTGCCTTGCAATCTTATGTTGACTCTTCTCAAAGACAAGGTTATTTATTCTTTCTTACAGCATCCAGTGCAGTTGTATGCTTCTTGTGTGTTGACTTCTTTGGATACTTGTAACAAAAGCTACCTTTTATCTTTATGGAGAGTGGAACTTCAGTGAGTAGATCATACCTGACACTTGGAAAACTTGACTTGTAATATTAGAACTGTGTTACTGGAAGAAATCATGTATTTTGTAAATCAAGGTCTTTGTTTTCTAGGTGAGGAAAGTCAGAACCAGACAACTGAAGCACTTGTTCAAGGTCATTCGAGAGTAGAAACTTGAGCGGGTTCAGATACAGAGGCTGTGCTCTATCAGTTGTGAAGTGTTCTTTCCCTTATAAGGGTCAGGTGCAGCTGCCCTGGTTGGCAGCTAAGTTTCCTGGGTCCTTAGCAAGTCCTGCATCACAAAAGAGGAGACAGTGCACTACCAACACAGGCTGAAATTAAACTGAAAGGAATCTGACACAACTGTTTTAAAATGTTTGATTCCATAAAACTCAGTGGATCAAAGTAATTATGGAGTAACAAAAGGCGAGTTGAACCCTCAGATGGGCCTTGGGAAGAGATAAGCCTAGACCTCTTAGACTGCACACTGTTCTTCCTACAAAACATTCTTAGGTTTTGTTTTCTATTGTGTAAGTTTTATTAAACTGGCTGGGTTGCACACAAAGCCATGGTAATACAATGTGGATGCAATTTATTCATGAACACATCCTTCCTTATATGAGGAAAAGCATCTATTTAAATAACAAAATTGTTACCCTAAAACTTTTAGAGGTTATGTTTATGTAATTATCCTCACACTATATTTAGACAGTAGAATTTTATTTACATTGGCATTTTTGTAAGTTTATGCTTAAATAACATTTCTCCATTTACATGCCTAATGCAAAATGTATAAAGAAAAATTCAGTTGTTAAAAGATTTTGCTTCTAACACTAAATGGAATTTTTATAGTTTTGCTGGAAGAATTGGTAAAACAAAAAATCTGTGGATTTGAGGGCACAATAGGAACTGGCATTCTATCCACAAGCAGCAGGATTGGGGAATGGTGGAAAGACTGTTCTTTATAACAAGTTAGCTAAGGCATGCAAAAGAAATCCCACATTTTCTAGAAAATTATTAAACTTTCCAATCTTTTCCTTTTAGAGACTAAAACTATTCAATAAGTGCAATAAGAAGCATCAATTTCTATTTTCATAGGATAGCTAATTAGTAAACTGAGATGAAGTAGGTAGGAAAAAAGGAAAAATGTCACTGTCACTGTCAGTGGGAAGAGGAACTCTGACAACAGTAATGGAGAGGTACTGAGCACACTGTTAGGAAACGTGTGTGTGTGTGTGTGTGTATGTGTGTGTGTGTGTGTGTATGTGTGTGTGTGTGTGTGTGTATGTGTGTGTGTGTATGTGTATGTGTGTGTGTGTGTATGTGTGTGTATGTGTGTGTGTGTGTGTATGTGTGTGTATGTGTGTGTGTGTGTGTATGTGTGTGTGTATGTGTGTGTGTGTGTATGTGTGTGTGTGTGTATGTGTGTGTGTGTATGTGTGTGTGTATGTGTGTGTGTGTATGTGTGTGTGTGTATGTGTGTGTGTGTATGTGTGTGTGTATGTATGTGTGTGTGTGTATGTGTGTGTGTGTATGTGTGTGTGTGTATGTGTGTGTGTGTGTATGTGTGTATGTGTATGTGTGTGTGTGTATGTGTGTGTGTGTATGTGTGTGTGTGTGTATGTGTGTGTGTGTGTGTGAGTGTGTGTGTGTGTATGTGTGTGTCTGTGTGTGTGTGAGTGTGTGTGTGTGTATTTTGAGTTTTACATATCATGTTTTGATAATATTCATGCCCCTGTGTCCTCAAAAAAAAAAAAAAAAAAAGAAAGAAAAAAGAAAAATGCTATCAAGAACAATTTTTTTTTCCTGTCCCAAATATGTTTGGCTGTGTGGTCTTGCAATGGAACATGGTCGAATCACTAGAGCTTCACGTTTAAGTGTAACCATACTTTTTTGCTACTCTATTGGGATCTTGTATCTACCACCCTTCTCCACACCAAGCCCTTCAAACCCTCCAATACTAGGTAAGTGAGAAAGAGGGTTAGAGTGAAAGGTACTGCCTGCTTATTAGGGATGTCAAGTTCCTAGGGACAATCTTCATCGTGAGGATATCTCCAACCAGTAATTCAGCAAACAACAATCCAGCAATTCAGCAAAAGCAGCCGAACAGCAAACACAATAGCAGGAATCAGCAGCAGCGGGGGCAGACCCGAGGAGCATGGAGTGGAAACTTAAGGGTTCTTTGGAAAATTGGTGGTTTGGTGTTTTGTTGGGGCAAACACATGAAGGAACATTTCATTAAAGTGGACACAGGTGTCATAGGCTAAGGCACACTCATGAAGGAACGTTTAGCTGAAGCAGGCACAGGAGAAAGGATGTTCTGCTAAAGCAAGCACGTGAAAGGACACGCGATGAAGGACTCTTTGCTAACAATACGCATATATTGGTCCACCTTACATGATGGAGTTGAGCTGCATTTTGGGAATGTCATAGAGAGAAACACACCAAAAAATTTCTGGTGGTGTGTTGCAGTTTCTTGTTGAATGTGCACTCAGGCTGATTGGGTGCACCTGCTGAGGCAAGGCACCTGCTGAGTCAGACAGGTGCTGAGGCAAGACTCGTGAAGGTCACGTGACATTGGAGGGTAGGAATAGAACTTGAAGGACAGTGACAGAGGCTGAGCTCCGCTTGCTTATAGAGCTAGCTGTCTAATACTTGTGGGTGTCCTGTCTTTGTTGATCTTCACTTCCTTGAGAGAGGCACAGCCAAGACCTTCTCCTGGCATCCCTCCTGGTCCCTCCTTTTTTTTTTTTTTTTTTTAAATTCCCACTTGTATTTATTTCAATTAATACATTTTCATAGTGATTTGTTTTAAATCCTTTCACTTTGGCCAGAAAATAATTACTTTATTTTATGTTTTTTTAGTGTTTCTTTTTGAACAGGTGTGGCTATGTTACAGATGATATGATCCTTCCCTTTCTTTTTTTTATTAGATATTTTCTTTATTTACGTTTCAAATGCTATCCCAAAAGTCCCCTATACCCTCCCCTGCCCTGCTCCCCTACCCACCCACTCCCACTTCTTGGCCCTGGTGTTCCCCTGTACTGGGGCATATAAAGTTTGCAAGACCAAGGAGCCTCTCTTCCCAATGATGGCCGACTAGTCCATCTTCTGCTCCATAAGCAGCTATAGACATGAGCTCTGGGGGTACTGGTTAGTCCTCCTGGTCCTTCCTACTGACTAGTTCCTAGGCTGAGATCTCTGCTAGGTAGTGCCACCATTGCTGATTCATGTTTGCTATCCTGACTCTACTGAACTGGACCACTGGTGTATCTGTGAAATATTTGCTGGTGGATCAAGCTGCCACTGTTAACCTGCTGATTTTCAGACAACTCATGTCCATATGGTTGGAGAATCACAACATAAAACCAGATACACTACATGTCATAGAAGACAAAGTTCATACTTTTGAGTGTATTTGTACCGGAGAAAATTTCATGAACAGAATACTAATGACTCAGGCTCTAAGAACAACAGTTGATAAGTAGGACCTCATGAAACTGCAAAACTTCTGTAAGGCAATGGACACTATCTTTTTTTTTTAAAGATATTTTCTTTATTTATATTTCAAAAGTTATCCCCTTTCCTAGTTTCTCCTCTGGAAAGCCCCTAAACTCTCCCCCCTCTCCCTGCTCCCCAACCCACTCACTCCTGCTTCCTGGCTCTGGCATTCCCCTATACTGGGGCCTAGAACCTTCAAAGGACCTCTCCTTCCATTGATGATTGATTAGGCCATCTTCTGCTACATATGCAGCTAGGGCCACGAGTCCCTCCGTGTGTTTTCTTTGACTGGTGGTTTACTCCCAGGGAGCTCTGGGGGTACTGGTTAGTTCATACTGTTGTTCCTCCTATGGGGCTGCAAACCCCTTCAGCTCCTTGGGTACTTTCTCTAGTTCCTTCATTAGGGACCCTATGCCCTGTGCAATGGACACTATCAATAGGACAAATCGGCAATCTACAGATTGGAAAAGAATCTTCAAGAACCCTACATCTGACAGAGTTCTAATATCCAAAATTTACAAAGAATTCAAGAAGTTAGACAAATATGAACTTACCAATACCCCCTCTGGAGCTCGTGTCTCTAGCTGCATATGAATCAGAAGATGGCCTAGTTGGCCATCAGTGGAAAGAGAGGCTCATTTTTCGTGCAAACTTTATTTGCCTCAGTACAGGGGAACGCCAGGGCCAAGAAGTGGGAGTGGGTGGGTAGGGGAGTGGGTGGGGGAGCTTGTGGAGGACTTTTGGGATAGCATTGGAAATGTAATTGAAATAAATACCCAATAAAAATATGGAAAAAAAAGAATAACCCAAATAGTCCAATAAAAATGGGGTACAGAGCTAAACAGAATTCTCAACAGAGGACTCTTGAATGGCTGAAAAGCACCTAAAAATTGTTCAACAGCTTTATTCATCAGGGAAATACAAATGAAAATAACTCTGGGGTTCCATCTTACACTGATCAGAATGGCTAAGATCAAAAACTCAAGAGATAGCACACAGTGGTAAGAATGTGGAGCAAAGGGGACACTTCATTGCTGGTAGGAGTGGAAATCAATTTAGCTGTTTCTCAGAAATCTAGGATTAGTTTTGTCTCAAGGCACAGTTATGCCATTCCTGGGCATGTACTCAAAATATTCTTCAAAGTCCCATAAAGGCACTTGCTTGATTTGTAATAGCCAGAAACTGGAAACAACCTAGATATTCCTCAACTGAATAATGGATAAAGAAAATGTGGGACATCTACACAATGGAATAGTATTCAGCTATTAAAAATGAGGTTCTGGAATTTCTATGCCCTCTTACGAGTCCCCAGAATTTCAAACATAAACTATTTTCAGTTGGCAGAATCATTCTCCTGCCAGAGCACAAGACAAATCATAGTCAGCTGCGATGGACAATTTTAGGCATCTTCATATCCCATATCTGGAATTAAAACAAAAACATCCTGACCACATTGCTAGTTCTTTACCTTTTTGCTGATGTTCACATGTGATCACCCCTGTGTGCCATTGGTGCATCTTGCTACTGATTTGTACTCTCAGAGACCCTCTCTCAGCCTGGAAGTTCTGCCTTCCCCTTCCAGCCTAGCTATTGTCTGTCAGATCTTTATTAAGCCAGTCAGCAACTGAGGAATGTGAATGTTTACAAAATATGAGGCAGGTGATTATCCATAAAAATAACAATTCAAAATCCTGGTGGTACTCATCTCTGTGCAGGAACAGCAATCAACAACTGAGTGTGCATAGACAACTTTTACACAGTGCACCCCAATAAACTGCCAGTAATAAACTTCCTCCAAGAATGCCATACCTACTCGGACAAGGCCATGCCTCCTAATCCTTCTCAAGTACTGTCCCTCATAGCAAAGCACGATCAAGTACTCAAATATTGAGCCTCTGGAGGGTTCATTATTGTTCTAACCATCACTTGCTTTATGCCTTAAAATAATTGTTAAAAGGACAAAATGATGATGAAATTAGATGTATGTTAAACTTATTCCTATAAATGTTAATGATCCCTTTTTAAGTGAATGAAGTTGCAGATTTTAGATTAGATATGTTTTCTAGTGGCGACTGTGGCAGAGTAGGTAGTCAAGTGAAGGTAAGCAGGTAGAGCAAGCTGTGGCTAGACTCATGGTTTTTGTGTTTAGGTACATTCTGGTAAGCAGAGGAGAAAAGGCACATACTTCCCCAACCCAGAGTAAAGAAGAAATGACACAGGCTCATAGATACCATTATCATAGATGTGGTTTTTATCTACTTACCCCTTCCTTACTTAGGTACATATGGGAAGGAAAATCCGCAGGTGTATGCATAATGAATGCATAGTAGGTATGGAAGGGATAAAGGAGGAGGAACCGAGCACTTGAACTTCAATGACATCACAGACACTCCTTAGACATCTTTGACTCATTACCTAGTGGGGTGCTGGTAGCCCTACATTCGTGTGCTCCTGAGTTTTCCTGAGTATACTAAATACTTGCTAAGTAAATATTTATTTAAGCTACCTATATCTCTTGTATGATTTTTTCCCCCAAGAAGACAACAAAGAATATTTCTAGCTATATAACAAAAAAGTACGATAAGAACCATATGCTAATATAAAATTTTCTTTTCTTACTATCATTGAGTAAAATCTTCACTGTAGAAAGCCTACCATATGTGGAACACTTTTTAAATTCTTTAACGGAGACAAAAAATAATTTATCATCTCTGTATCAGCTTCATAGTTTGTCTGAAAATGACTTGTTTGAATGACCAGTAGGGCTGCTTCATTGTTCCTGCTATGGGAAACCCTGCCTAGAACTGGAATTGGGTTCAGAACAAAGGAGCCTTAAGTTTGAGATAAATACCAATAATATTGGGAGAAAGCAACATTGTGAGAGGCATGGAATAAAGTTAGCTTTTCTCTAAAGTTCGAGGAGAGCCACTAATTAGAACACTTGTAAGAATTCTTTCAGGCTTGTTTTTGATGAGTGATGTTGTTTTCTTTTATGACTTTCAGAAAAGTTTATTTGTAAGGGATAAACATGGTACCAGTAGATGAGAACTAGAAGTGTTTTCTTATTTTTTTTCTTTAGTGCAAGGTTTTCTATGTAGCCCAGCCTGTTCCTGAATGTAAAATCTTCTGTCTCAGCCCCTTAGGTACTTGTATTCATAGCTTCTCTCTGTTGACACCTGGCTATTATTTCCTTTGGCATTCAGATATGAATCTAGGTATTTAGTGTTGGATTTTGAAAGTTGGTAAATGCCTTAAAGAATATGGCATTAACTCTTTGGTCTTCCTACAACCACCAAATCTAGACACTATTGTGGAAGCCAATAAGAGCTTGCTGACAGGAGCCTGATATAGCTGTCTCCAGAGAGGATCTACTAGTGCCTGACAAATACAGAAGTGGATGCTCACAGCCATCCATTGGATGGAGCACAGGGTCCCCAGTGAAGGAGCTAGTGGAAGTATCCAAGGAGCTGAAAGGGTTTTCAGTCCCATAGGAGGAACAACAATATGAACTAACTGGTATCTCCAGAGCTCCCTGGGACTAAACCACCAACCAAAGAAAACACATGGTGGGACTCATGGCTTTAGCTGCATATGTAGCAGAGGATGGCCTAGTTGGTCATCAATGGGAGGAGAGGCCCTAGGCTTTGTGAAGGTCCTATGCCCCAGTATAGGTGACTGCCAGGGCCAGGAAGCAGGAATTGGGTGGGTTGGGGAACAGGGGGGGGGGAGAGTATAGGGGATTTTCAGAGGTGAAACTAGGAAAGGGGATAACATTTGAAATGTAAATAAAGAAAATACCTAATAAAAAATTCTTTGAAGAAGAAGAAGAAGAAGAAGAAGAAGAAGGAGGAGGAGGAGGAGGAGGAGGAGGAGGAGGAAGAGGAGGAGGAAGAATATGGCATTAAAAGAAGAAAAGACTGCTTTAAGTATGACATTTTCAGGTTCTATCTGTAGTTTTAACCTCTGAAATACATTCTTTAGTTAATAGTAAACCAGTTTATTCTAGGGCATTGTGACTAATTATATCTTTCTCAATTATATGCCTTTGCCATTGCTGCACTGTCTTTCTGCATTCATTTACTGTAATGGAGATAAATGAGCAATCACTCTTAACTACTCAGCGAGGCTCCTTCTGAAACATTTACCCTATTAGGTGAGACTAACACCAAGGTCCCATTATTACACAGAGTGAATGTTCTGCTGTCTCGTGCAAGTTGTGATTTTGTTTTCTTATAATAATTTACAATTGTGTTGGAAACAAGCCATAATGCAATTTTCTTCATTTGATGTGAGCAATTTTCAGCAACGCAAGAGATCTGATTGCAATGTTTTCCTTTGGTTGCTTAATATAAGATGGGCATCCTGCTTAATCAAATCCACAGCTTACCTCAATGAATACAAATGTGCTACATTATCTTTACATAAATGAATGTCAATATATTCCAAGGTAACAGCTGTAATTGCCTATTGATAACAGTCAGTTTTTTAAGCAATGGTTTTAGAAGAAAATGTACTTATTTTTTTAAAATAATCTACAACATTGTAGCTCTTTTAAGATGATAGTTTTCTACTTCTCATACAGAGTATAATATCACTGAATGAAGCTGACAGACCCTACCAATGGATAAAGACACAAAATGTAAACCACAGAGTAATAAGAATTTTTGCTCTTTTGAAACTGAAATGGATGTCCTGCACTCTTTAGGAAATTTAATATAAAGATGTCATTGTATGTGACAGACACTTAGAAGTTGCTTCCATTCACCAACTAAAGAGATTGGAAACCAAGCCATTGTCCTCGCTTTTATAGCACAATGGTTTCAGATTTCACATGGAGACTTATGATGGCAAATCAATCTGAAAAATGCCTCAGGAAAAGCACATTCCCTTTCTTCCCATCAGAATAGAAAAGGTGGATGTACAGAAGAGCTCACCCCTCCACCACCCTTTGTGCTTTGAGTTTGGACAAATGAGTGACATACCATCACTATTTTGTAAAAAGGATAATATTGGAATTATAGTCAGGTTAGTGGGGTTCTGCTGCATATAGATGGCCTTACATGGCGGGCTAGATGTCAGAATACTATCTCAGAACCATTCTGAGATATTAACAAGGGTTGGGAAAAAACTCCTAGTTGAGCAGCTTTAATTTGCTACGTCTTTATAGTTTTCCGTTTTTTTAATTTAAGCAACTCTTTATTATTGAATTTAATTGTGAGATAAGAATGTTAGTGCCATGTTGGTACCAGTTAAATTAACATTTTTTGGCCTTGTTATTGTCCTTTGTTCAGGGCTTGCAAATCTTTTATTTCCACTACTGGAAACTCTAAGACTCAACACATATCATTGTAAAAACAATTATATTTTAAAATTCTGTTCCCTGTGCATAAATTCTAATATCTAAAAGGAAATTTTGTTTCTCATTCTCTTTAGTAACTATGGGCAATATTCAATTGTTGAACCACCAGAAATAATTCCTCCTCCTCCTCCTCCTCCTCCTCCTCCTCCTCCTCCTCCTCCTCCTCCTCCTCCTCCTCCTCCTCCTCCTCCTCCTCCTCTTCTTCTTCTTCTTCTTCTTCTTCTTCTTCTTCTTCTTCTTCTTCTTCTTCTTCTTCTTCTTCTTCTCCTCCTCACTCAGATTATATGAGGCACAGAAGCACCATACCTCTTTTTTGCTTATTTTTCCAAAATATAAGTAGAAGCCATTCTTAATTTGGAAGAATACCAAAGTTACTGTTTCAGAGACATTTTTGGAGTCAGATAGATCTGTTTTAATACAGAACTAGCCACTTGCTAGTTCTGAGTTCTTGGACAAATTAATCAATTTAAAATTTTCCTCATTTGTAAAATGGATAATATTATTTGGCTCCTAGGAAGTTTGGGAGAATTGAATCAGATAAAATGTGCACAATGGTTAGGAGAAATTTCGGCTGAATAACACTATCCAAGTTATTACAGCTTTTGTTATATATAGAATTTGTTTAGAGATAGTTTCCTTAATTCTTCTTTCAAGTAAGAGAGAAAATTATGAAGAAAAGGAACTGCTTTGCTATTTGTCAGGAAAAGAGCTATATATATATATGCTTTGAAAGTCGTTTTAAGCTTCTGTTTTCTTTGGCCACTATGGAGACTGTTTTCTCAATCAAAGCACGCAGAACGAAAGGATGACTGTTCACTCAGTAAAGAAGTAGCTAGAGACATAAAGTGAAGGAAGTGGAAAACATATAACCTGGCCCAAGTCTGCTTATACTTCCTTCTTTTTGCATTAGGTAGCTAGCTTTATTATGCATTTTTGTTTTTTCTTGTAACATCATTTCATCAATTCCTCTTATCCCTGTGAGGTAGCTAGCTTTATCACCACTTTATAAAAGAGGAGATCAAGACACAGAGACATTAAGTTGTTTAAGGTTTAAGAAATTGTTGGCTAATTAATGACTAAAAGTGGAAGTTTGTCCTTATGGCCCAGACTATTTAATTTTATACTCTACTGTATCTCAGATTTGAATTATTTCTTCATCTTGGAGGAAAAATAAGAAAAAACAATACAGAAGAACTAGACAAGGAAAGGATCAAGATTCTTGATTAGGCTTTGTGATGACAACAGAAACATTCACAGCTACAGACTATATTTCAGATTTGAATATTTCCAGTGGTAGGAAAATAAATTATCATGCTCAGTGTCTTATTAGATACTTTCTGTATAACCTTGTTATTAGAAATCCCTACTCTTTCTTGACTACAGGCTTGATTTTTACAATGGGATCTCAGTAGATATGATACAGTTAATGCAAATGCTTGGAGCATATTGTCCTGTTGGGCATGTTCTCCGCTCTTTCTGCATTTCCTCTCAAGAAGATTTACCCTGAGTAACCACTTGAGGAGCAAAATTGGACCCCCCCAGCACCTGAGATCCACCCTCAGCAAACTGCATCTAAACCCAGTTAATAGTGTGTGGGAAACTCAAAAGTATTATGGTATGTCATCAAGGTTTTGTTTAGTTTCAAGATGGAGTAATAGTTGAGTGCAATTATGATTTCATCAATAGAGTGACATTTATACATGTCAATAGACAATATCAGGATACTGCAATTTCATCAAATAGCAATGTTCTACTTCCAAATATAACTTAAAAACTTAGACTCTGTCCAAAAATTGTATTAATAGAACGTGCATTAAGTTTAAAAATGATATGTGTAGCAGTGAGTAATTGGGTAGTAATTTGAGAGTGAGTGGAAAATGAGACACACCAAGAAGATGGTCAATTTACGGGGCAACACTTGTGCACACAATATTAAAACTACGTATGATAATTAAGAAGAGTAGAAAATACTGCAAAGATAATTAACAATTTCAATTTTAATTGTCTAAAAATAAGAAATTGGTAGAAACCTTTGAGGTATTTGGTATTTAATTGGTATTTTAATTCTCTCACTGACCACCTTTAAACTTTGGCAATATAGAAATTTACTGCTCAGGGAATTAGAGTTTGGATATCCTTTGCCTCTTTAGAAAAAAGTGTTTGGAAAACTTTATTTAAGGTTTGTCTTGAAATTTACTCTGAGAATTCAATTGAGGATTGTCTCATTACCTCATTCTGTAATTATCCATCCATGCAGCAGTTATTTATGTGCTTGTTTGGGAAAAAAATGTCACTGAAAGTTCAAGTTGATTTTAGCATCTTTGCCTCCTTCAGTCTTGGTGTGCATATTGCACGAGAAAAAAGGATGTTCATGCCATCCTCTGTGCTGTCTCCACTGTTTGCTTTTTGCTTATGCACTGGTGGAGGGAAAAAAAACTTCACAGCTTATTTTCTGTGTCTTGTTTCCAGTGTGGAGGAGAGCAAATTTGCCTCACATAAAGATGTGACTGAAATGGATAGGTCAGGATGTTTAGTTAGGGAGTAATTAAGTTAGACAGATGATGGGGTTGACTGTCTCCTTGGAGAGCAAATGTATCTCATAGCCAAACTGACCATTTTTCTCCTTGGATGTGGAATTCTTGCTTTACCTCAAAGCTTCAGTGGTCTAAAATTCACAGTATAAAAATGAGTACAAAATTCTGCTTTTAATGACTTTGAGCTGGACAGGTGTAGATGAATTGCAACAAGATCCATGTATAAGTCAGGAGTAGAAAGAATATTGTAGCTGATACTGGAAGAAAGATATTTAGCGGTCATGGAGATCACTGTCTCTGGGCCAGTATCTCACCACTGTGCCTCACTTTACCTAAGGGTGCTTGTTTCTCACTCTCTGCTATCAGATGAACTTAGCCTGGGCTATGGGAATTTTTCAGAATTCCATAGGTGATTTTAATTTGCATCTACAATTAACTACGGATGTTCCTGACATCTGTATAAAAGGTTTTTATTCTCAAGGTGTATGTGAATCATTATATGGTTAACAAATGCCAAAAAATTGTACCTTACCTCTTGACATTTCCATTGAAATGCTCTGAGATGGCACCACATGTTTCTGAAGCACCTCAGGTGCTTCCTATGTGAAAATAGGCATTCCAGAATATTGGCAAGGCTCTGTCTGAATGCCCCAGAGTACAGGGTGCTGAATGTGGCAGAAAAAAGAGAGACAGCAGAGATACAGTATTGAATGCACAAGAATCAAGGACATGGAATCTCGGTACTGATGCCTTATCTGGATTCATAGGTTCCTTGAGCCTAGGACTATAGGAAAGAGTGTGGAATTACAAACCAGCTTCTGTATTGCATCCATTTCCAGAAGAGTTGATGATGTGGAAATTTGCCTTTGGAAATTTTGTTTTATCACAAATAAAAATACAAGATACCAAGGGATATTCAAATTGTAGATAAAGAACAAGTACTTTTTATGAGTAATACATCCCGTGTGATTCGAATATAGTTGTATTAAATAATATGTCATTTGGTAGAAATGGAAACTCAATTGGGACTCTGCATTTTTTTTTGATAAATCCTAGAAAGATAGAATTTATTGAATTCTCAAAGGACAGTGTGATCTTGGTGCTGTATTTTAACTGTATAGAGCATCCACCATTAGTCCTTAGGAACAGTCTAATTATCTAAGACTGTTTTTTCTTCTCTTTTAAGACTCTAGACTCTACTACTTATACAATAAGAGGGAGAAATCTATTTGTAAGCATAAGCGTTTCCAAATGTCTCTAAACATTTGTAAAATTAAATTAATTTGTCAGTTGGCATCTAACATGTCCCAGTAGAAACCTAGGTGAAAACTAAAGGCAAAATGTTGAAAATAATGTTTTGGTTCATTTAAAATTTCATTTTTCAATTCTAATTATATTTCCCCTCAGAAGATGTTACTTTACGTTGCAGAAAAGGCCTATGGTATTCTTTAAGTGCTTAATCTGACAATTCCAACTAATTAGCTCAACTCAATTGAGGTAAACTTGGAGCTTCTTATTTTATAGGCTCGTCACTTTATAGCTTAAATAGAGGGATGAAACTAGTGAACGTAAGCATGTGTGAGAATGAGACTATCATGTTGATGATTTAATTTTGGAGATCTTTGAGATGGTTGAGTAGGTGAAGATATCTGCCTCTAAGGCTGACTACCTCGTTTGATCCCTGGTGTACACATGGATGGAGAGAAACCACTCTGGAAAGTTGTCCTCTGATCTTCACATGCGTTCACAGTTACGTTTGCTCCTGAGCACACACACACACACACACACACACACACACACACACCACCACCACTACCACTCCTATATATAATATATATGTATGTATAAATGTTTAGTTTTGGATCTAAAAAGCCTTTGAATTACTGCAAAATTAGTTGTATTTTAATTAAGAAAGTAAAAATGAAAATATTTTTCAGAGAAATTCTTTGATTCAAACATTGAGAACCATTCATTGTTAGTGGTGGGATAAAACTGATTCTCTTTAAAAAGTAGATAAAGGAATTAATATATCAAAACTCACTGATGCATCTGAAGAATATATGACAATTTGATATTTGTTAATCCATGAATGTACCTAACATTCCTAATGTTTTAAAAAAGATATATTTAGTTAGTTTCTTAGTTCAGAACTTTTGAATGTATGAACAAAAATGACCTTGAAAAAGTGTGAAGAGAATAGAACCTTTGTAAGAAACGGAAGGTCTATGGGCCACAGGTGTTGGTTCAATTTCTTCTAAGTGAAGGTCATGACTTGGAAGATGCAGAAGGAACTGCAAAGTGAACAGCTGGCTCTGTAGATGGTATCAAGGAACAGAATTTAGTCTTCTGGATCCTGATTCGTGATTCTAAACTATTGCTCCTGGCAGAAGAAAGTACTCTAATGAAGAGTGGGAAAGAACATACTTGGCAGAACATTTGCTGACCAGAACAAGAAGGCATTGATATATGAGTGGGGTAGAAAAAAGGACCAAACAAGCTGTTAAATTTATACCCCGTGGAGGAAAACAAGCTGACTTAGGAAAAGTAAAAAGAGTGTGAGAGTCATTAGTAAATTAAGGTGGATAACAGGAGGGAGGGTGAAAGAACAATATTTGTGGCTTTATGGACGCATATACACTCACCTGGCACAGATACAATACCATTTAAAGTAAGTGATATCTGAAGGGTTCCATTGTGACTTGGTGGAGTGAGAGCTGTGCTGAGAGGGACTGAAATCCCAGTTGCTCCTGCAATCCCAGTTTGTTGCTCTCATTAGCAAAAATGCTATACAATAGGAGTGGGAATTTACTGTTAAGAGAATGATACCGGGAGGGAGAAGTGTAATTTTTTATCAAACATTAGAAATACTCTTGTTGTAAAGGGATATTTCTCAGGAAAGTGTGCTTTGCTTTTGCTTTTTCTTTCTACTTATGCTGTGATTTAACCACAAATAAAGAAGAATAAAAATAGAAAAAGATAGAAATAAATAAATACAGGGTGAGAGGAGGAGAGAGAAGAGCAAAGAGGAGCACAGCTGAAGAAGCCTGGATCCCTGGGGTAGAGCGTACATAGTGGAGGGACAGATGATAATGATCCAAGCTAATGGCCGCTAGGAGCATCGTGGAAGTGGACAGATTTGTAATTGGGCAGCATCTGGCATTTCAGTGTCCACACGATTCCAAATGTTCGCTGTGGGCCTGATCTCTACGTGGAAAGCTCACATGGCGGAACTGTAACTTTCATATTTTCCCTTAGCTGAAGTTCATATTTATTCTGTATCCCTTTGCCTTTTCCAGCAGAAGAAAAGGTAGTCTGGTTCTTCCTGAAAAGGGCTGTCATGTCACAGTGATGATTTCTGAGTCCTTTTGGGTAGAAATGGAATTCAAGTCAGCAAGTGCCAGTCATTTGGAGCATGCAAGTCAGTGGCCTCCAGGATATTATAACCTCCCTCACATTAGGGCTTTGCTACAGCAGGCATCTTTTTCCTCTTCCTCCTCCTCCTCCTCCTCCTCCTCCTCCTCCTCCTCCTCCTCCTCCTTTTCCTCCTTTCTGACCTGCACAACCCTCCAGTCAGGACCTGTACTTGCTTTTGTTGCCTCTTCATTTGGTGCTATAATTGTGGTTTGATTATAGTCCTTGTGTGAATGACTAGTATCCCTGCAACCATCACCCTATTCTTTCTGCCTTCCAGATTTCTATCTGTCTGCATAATAAGAAGGGTTACTTTTAACATTCCTAGTCAGTTCTGGGCAGTTTGTTATGTTTCTGGTACTATGGTTTCCCTCTTGTTGAGCAGACCTTGAGTCTAATTAGTGAGCTGTTGGCTGCTGCCAAGGTATGTACACAATTCTACAG
The DNA here is from genome assembly GCF_978045245.1 of Mus caroli. Classification (NCBI taxonomy): domain Eukaryota; kingdom Metazoa; phylum Chordata; class Mammalia; order Rodentia; family Muridae; genus Mus; species Mus caroli. Next base: position 99,230,275 of record NW_028227257.1, on the reverse strand, counting down.
GGCTACACAATTCTTGGATCTTGAAGGAGAACCTACAACCGGTACTTTCCTATAACTGCACAACTCCTAAGTGCATTGTAAATGTTTGTCATTAAACCCATGGGTCAGTGTAGTGAACATCACTCACAAAGAAACTTCCTTTTGCAATAGATGGAAACCATTATAGAATATCAAACTGAGATATTTATAGAATATCTCATTATAGAATAATCAAAACTGAGTTGTGGAACCTAGTCCCAACCAATACACCTATAATACAACTCCTGCATCGTAAGCAGACCATGGTGCCTTTGTAGGATCTTGAACTCTTAGGCTGTAAGAACATTAACCCACTTCCAAAGAAACCCACCTTGTATTGTATCATCTTGTGTGTTAGGTTTTCAACATATGGGTTTTATGCATACCACAACAACTTTCTCTCTCTCATTTTAAAATAGCTTATCACATTTCTCTCCCAAATATCAGCTATATTATTAAGTTTCTTCTTTAGACATTGAAGCCATCAAGTGGATTTTTTAAAAAGTATCTTTCCTCAACTGAATCAAGACTGAATGGGAAGACACAAGTATGTGAGGTCTCTATGTAGAAAAATATATATAACTTTGGTACTTGAGGTTATCCTTTGTGTTAGGAGCATAGTCCTCAAGTTCAATTATTGATGGTATTTAGAGATGACTTTTTGCAAATAATTAGGCTTAGAAAAATCATCATTGTGGTTTCCCTATGCTGGGAGATTTGGTATTATGTAACCAGAAATATGATCTAGTATGTACTGGTTCTCTTGGATTGCAATATTTTTTTCCATATTTTGATACAGTAAAGAGATCCTTGGTAGATGTATCTCAGGTTTGGCCTTTCCAGCTTCTAGAATAGAAAACATGCATTTTTCTTTGTCATTTGCCCAGTATGTAATATTTTAGTACAGCCATGGAAAACAAGGTAATGAATGGTTTTATATACCAGGGCATAGGTATTTTTAGAACCGAGTATCCACACATAGGTCTTCCTTCTTCTTGAGTTTCATGTGTTTTGCAAAATATATCTTGGCTATTTTAAGTTTCTGGGCTAATATCCACTTATAAGTGAGTGCATATCATGTGTGTGCTTTTGTAATTGGGTTACCTCACTCAGGTTGCTATCTTCCAGATCTATCCATTTGCCTAAGAATTTCATGAATTCGTTGTTTTTAATAGCCGAGTAGTACTCCATTGTGTAAATGTACCACATTTTGTGTTTCCATTCTTCTGTTGAGGGACATCTGGGTTCTTTCCAGCTTCTGGCTATTATAAATAGGGCTGCTATGAACATAGTGGAGCATGTGTCCTTACTACAAGTTGGAACATCTTCTGGGTATATGCCCAGGAGAGGAATTGCTGGATCTTCCAGTAGTACTATCTACTACAATTTTCTGAGGAACTGCCAGAATGATTTCCAGAGTGGTTGTACCAGCTTGCAATCCCACCAGCAATGGAGGAGTGTTCCTCTTTCTCCACATCCTTGCCAGCATCTGCTGTCACCTGAAATTTTCATCTTAGCCATTCTGACTGGTGTGAGGTGGAATCTCAGGGTTATTTTGATTTGCATTTCCTTGATGATTAAGGATGTTGAACATTTTTTCAGGTGCTTCTCTGCCATTCGGTATTCCTCAGTTGCGAATTATTTGTTTAGCTCTATATCCCATTTTTTAATGGGGTTATTTGATTTTCTGGAGTCCAGCTTCTTGAGTTATTTGTATATATTGGATATTAGTCCCCTATCAGATTTAGGATTGGTAAAGATCCTTTCCCAATCTGTTGGTGGCCTTTTTGTCTTATTGACAGTGTCTTTTGCCTTACAGAAGCTTTGCAATTTTATGAGGTCCCATTTGTCCATTCTCGATCTTACAGCACAAGTCATTGCTGTTCTGTTCAGGAATTTTTTCCCCTTGCCCATATCTTCAAGGCTTTTGTCCACTTTCTCCTCTATAAGTTTCAATGTTTCTGGTTTAATGTAGAGTTCCTTGATGCACTTAGATTTGAGATTTGTATAAGGAGATAAGAATGGATCAAGTCACATTCTTCTACATGATAACCACCACTTGAGCAAGCATCATTTGTTGAAAATGCTGTATTTTTTCCACTGGATGGCCTTAGTTTCTTTGTTAAAGATCAAGTGACCATAGGTATATGGGTTCATTTCTGGGTCTTCAATTCTATTCCATTGGTCTATCTGTCTGTCACTGTACCAGTACCATGCAGTTTTTGTCACAATTGCTCTGTAGTACAGCTTTAGGTCAGGCATGGTGATTCCACCAGAGGTTCTTTTATCCTTGAGAAGAGTTTTTGCTATCCTAGGTTTTCTGTTATCCAGATGAATTTGCAAATTGCCCTTTCTAACTCTGTGAAAAATTGAGTTGGGATTTTGATGGGGATTCAATTGAATCTGTAGATTGCTTTCAGCAAGATAGCCATTTTATCTATATTAATCTGGCCAATCTACCAGCATGGGAGATCTTTTGATCTTTTGAGATCTTTGATTTCTTTCTTCAGAGACTTGAAGTTCTTATCATACAGATCTTTTACTTCCTTAGTTAGATTCACACCAAGGTATTTTATATTATTTGTGACTATTGTGAAAGGTGTTGCTTCCCTAATTTCTTTCTCATCCTGTTTATCTTTGTGTAGAGAAAGGCCACTGATTTGTTTGAGTTATTTTTATATCCAGCTACTGCACTGAAGCTGTTTATCAGGTTTAGTAGTTCTCTGGTGGAATTTTTAGGGTTACTTATATATACTGTCATATCTACAAATAGTGATATTTTGACTTCTTCCTTTCCAATTTGTATCCTCTTGATCTCCTTTTGTTATCTATTTGCATTGGCTAGGACTTCAAGTACTATATTGAATAGGTAGGGAGAAAGTGGGCAGACTTGTCTAGTCCCTGATTTTAGTGGTATTGCTTCAAGTTTCTCTCCATTTAATTTGATGTTGGCTGCTGGTTTGCTGTATATTGCTTTTATTATGTTTAGATATAGGCCTTGAATTCCTGACCTTTCCAAGACTTTTATCATGAAGGGGTGTTGGATTTTGTCAAATGCTTTCTCAGCAACTAACGAGATGATCATTTGTTTTTTGTCTTTGAGTTTGTTTATAGAGCAGATTACTTTGATGGATTTCCATATATGAATCCCTCTCTGCATCCCTGGGATGAAGCCTACTTGATCATGATGGATGATTATTTTGATGTGTTCTTGAATTTGGTTTGTGAGAATTTTATTGAGTATTTTGACATTGATATTCATGAATGATATTGGTCTGAAGTTCTCTTTCTTTGTTGGATCTTTATGTGGTTTAGATATCAGAGTAATTGTGGCTTCATAGACTGAATAGGGTAGAGTACCTTCTGTTTCTATTTTGTGGAAAAGTTTGAAGAGAATTGGAATTAGGTCTTCTTTGAAGGTCTGATAGAGCTCTACACTAAACCCACGTGTTCCTGGGCTTTTTTTTTTTTTAATTTGGTTGGGAGACTATTAATGACTGCTTCTATTTCTTTAGGGGATGTGGGACTGTTAAGATCGTTCATCTGATCCTGATTTAACTTTGGTACCTGGTATCTGTCTAGAAAATTGTCCATTCCATCCAGGTTTTCCATTTTTGATGAATATAGTCTTTTGTAGTAGGATCTGATGATGTTTTGTATTTCCTCAGGTTCTATTGATATGTCTCCCTTTTCAGTTCTGATTTTGTTAATTAGGATACTGTCCCTGTGCCCTCTAGTTAGTCTGGCTAAAGGTTTATCTATCTTGTGGACTTTCTCAAAAAACCAGCTCCTGGTTTGGTTGATTCTTTGAATAATTCTTTTTGTTTCCATTTGGTTGGTTTCCCCCTTGAGTTTGATTATTTCCTGCCTTCTTCTCCTATTGGGTGAATTTCCTTCCTTTTGTTCTAGAGCTTTTAGGTTCTTGGTCAAGCTGCTAGTGTATGCTCTCTTTAGTTTCTTTTTGGAGACACTCAGAGCTATCAGTTTTCCTCTTAGGACTGCTTTCCTTGTGTCCCATAATTTTGGGTATGTTGTAGCTTCATTTTCATCAAAATCTAAAATGTCTTTAATTTCTTGTCTCACTTCGGATTTTCTTCATTGTTTCTACTTCCCTTCTAAGGCCTTGGATGATTTTGTTCAATTTCATCACCTGTTTGATAGTGTTTTCCTGTAATTCTTTAAGGGATTTTTGTGTTTTCTCTTTAAGGACTTCTTCCTGTTTAGCAGTGTTTTCCTGTAATTCCTTAAGGGATTTTTGTGCTTCCTCTTTAAGGACTTCTACTCGTTTAGCCATGTTCCCCTGTATTTCTTTAAGCGAGTTATTCCCTTCTTAAAATTCTCTACCAGCATCATGAGATATGACTTTAAATCCAAATCTTGCTTTTCGAGTGTGTTGGGGTATCCAGGACTCGTTGTAGTGAGAGTACTGGGTTCTGATGAAACTGAGTGGTCTTTGTTTGTCTTTTGCCATCTGGTAATCTCTCTGGTGTTGAATGTTCTAGCTGTCTATGGCTGGAGCTTGTTCCTTCTGTGATTCTGTTAGCCTCTGTCAGCACTCCTGGGAGTTCATGTCTCTCCTGAGTCCCAGTGGTCAGAGCACTCTGTGCAGGAAAGCTCTTTCAGGGAAGGTCCACAGAGTTCTGGGTCTCAGCTCTGCCTCCTGGCTGAAGATGAAACCTTGAAGGAACCCTGTTTAAGAAGCTTTTTTGTTTCTGTGGCCCCTGTGTTTTCCTGCATGGACTGGTCTCTGAGAGACCCAGGATACAAGATCCTAGTTTGATTTTTGTTCTGGAATTTATATTCAGGAAAAAAGTCTTTATAAGTATGCCAGTCTATCACTTATACATTTCCAGAAAGGCATATAAAACTGATATATGAAATAAGCCCTATACAACTTTCTTCCTTGATTTTTCCTTAATAATATTAATGTTTGACATTTTTGTTCTCTTCCACTTCACAACAGAACTGGTAAATTTTACATATTTATTTAAAGGTGCTTCTTAAGTATTAGTTGTTCATAAATATTTAATTAAATCCTTAAAATTGTTTAATCCTCAGTGCTCATCATCAGTAAGCTTCCATCTCAGAAACTCAAGTCAGAAACTTGAGGATGTGCTTTAGAGGCTGTTGGGACAATGTACTTCATTTCCTCACTGATGTCCCTTCAGCACTGTGAAGGATATTTGGGACATGGTAAACATTCAATAGGTTCCCGAATGAGCTGGCATGATGGCACCTACTTCTAATCCTCACACTTGGGAGGCAGAGGTAGGTGTCTGAGTGAGTTGAGGCTAACATGGTCTCCACATCAAATTCCAGACCAGTCAGAGCTACATAGGAAGACTCTGTCTCAAAATATCAATTCCTTGACTAAAGGCATTTCTTTATCTGTTTTAATTTTCAAAAAGTTGTGCAATATTTTATTTCCTAAAAAAAAAAAAATGTGCCAGAAAGAGATCCTTTGGAGGAACAATGCCTTTCTGAAAACAGGTAAAGGAAATGCTTAGAAAACAGTGGACTTTTTAATGTGATTTAACAATCACTGACATAATTAAAATGATGTTACTGGGCTAAAGAGATTATAAACTCTGTGAAGAAGGCTTATTTCTTGCCTTCATACAAAGTGCTTTGTGACTTTTCTGGCCCTAGTGATCTGAAGTTGTTTCTTAAGCAGAAACATTTCTGTGTAGAAGTAGAGATGGGTTGACAGCCAATACCTTTAAGTAAAGGAGTGCACCACATATATTTACTTTTATCATATAGGTATTCTAGCCATGCTAAGAATGTAAAGATAGCAATGATATTGAGGTTCTTCCAGAAAAGCCTCTGGAGCATGTTATGAACCTCATTGTCAGTGATTTGGTCCTTTCTTGCGGGATCTATGGAGGAACATAAAGATAATGAGAATTTCGTTTTTCTAACCAAACTTTTGATAAAAAATATGACAGTTGGGTTTCTAGGTATGTACAACATAAATTGATTATGGCTAAAAATAGATGAAGTGTAGGGTGTTAGGGAGCTCCTAACTTTATGGAGAAGAGAGAAAGCTTTAAATAGGCTGGAACTAATGGGAAGTACAAGACCACAGTCAAGAAATTACCACAGGAATTATCCAGCCCCAGACTACAACAGGTGAGTAACAGAAGGAATATATTTCCAAGATTTGGGAACTGAAACACAGCATAAAACTTATGAGCTTTGTTACTTTAAAGTAGTTTAGGGCTATAATAACTTCAATAGATTGTATAAGTTCTTTTTCATTTAAAAATCATTGACTGAAATAATATGTTATCCTAGAAATTATAGCAATATGTACTGTTGTCACTGGTGTAATGCATAAACGTATGAACTGCAAAGTAAAAACTGCTCAGTGAAATCAAAGGTGGTAGCAGAGACGGATGTTTTTGTCAAAAATTGGAGCCACACCTCTCAAGATGTGTGATGTCACACGCAATGGCTATAACACATGCACTGCTTTGTAACACACTTTCCTTCAAGAATGTGCTATACACTGGTTCACTATGCATCATTCTAGAATATCTTACCAAGGCACCATAGCTTTGAAAAATATCACAAATCCATCAACCAACAGTTGATGTTTAATCAGCCTGTTTTGAATTACAGTTTCATGAAATGATTCAGTAAACTTTTTTTCCCATTGATGGCCAACTAGGCCATCCTCTGCTACATATGCAACTAGAGACACAGCTCTGGGGTGGGTGGGGTACTGGTTAGTTCATATTGTTGTTCCTCCTATAGGGTTGCAGACACCTTTATCGCTTTGGGTAGTTTTCACCTTCTGATAGCTTCTTCAGTTCATTTTTTCAGAGACTTGACGTTCTTGTAATACAGGTCTTTCATTTTCTTGGCTAGGGTTACAACAAGATATTTTATATTGCTTGTGGCTATTGTGAAGGATATTGTTTCCCTAATTTCTTTCTCAGCCCATTTTATGTTTGTATAAAGGAGGACTACTGATTGTTTTTTTGAGTTAATTTTGTATCCAGCCACTTTGTTGGAGGTATTTATCAGTTGTAGAAATTCTCTAGTAGAAATTTTCAGATAACTTATCTGATAGTATTATCATATCATCTGTGGATGAGATACTTTTGATTTCTTCCTTTTGTATCCCCTTGATCTCCTTTCGCTGTCTTATGATAGCCCTACCTAGAACTTCAAGTAATATATTAAATAGATACAATGAGAGTGGGTAGCTTTGTCTTTTCCCTGATTTTAGTGGAATTGCTTTAATTTTCTCTATTTAATTTGATGTTGGCTATCAGCTTGCTGTATATTGTCTTTATTAGGTTTAGGTATGTGCCTTGTATCCTTGATTCTTCAAGACTTTTATCATGAAGAAGTGCTAGATTTTGTCTAAGTTTTTTTTTTTTTCATCAACTTTTGAGATGATCATGTGGATTTTTCTTTCAATTTATTTATATGATATATTGCATTGATATATTTGCATATGTTGATCCATCCCTGCACCCCTGGATGGATGCAAATAACTGCATCTGACTCTTTCAGCTACTTGTTGGGTCTTTCGTAGGGCAGACATGCTAGGTCTCTTTTTGTGAGTGCTCCATAGCCTCAGTAATAGCATTAGGCCTTGGGACCTCCCCTTGAGCTGGATCCCACTTTGGGCCTGTCGCTGGACCTTCTTTTCCTCAGGCTCCTCTCCATTTCTATCCCTGTGATTCTTTCAGACAGGAACAATTATGGGTCAGAGATGTGATTGTGGGATGGTAACCCCATCCTCACTTGATGTCCTGTCTTCCTGTTGGAGATGGGTTCTATAAGTTCCCTCTCCCTACTGTGGGCATTTCAACAAAGGCCAGTCCCTATGAGTCCTGGGAATCTCTCACCTCCCAGGTCTCTGGTGCATTCTGGGGGGTTTCCCTAACCTCCTATTTCCTGAGGTTGCCTGTTTACATTCTTTCTGCTGGCCCTCAGGGCTTCAATCCTTTTCCTTCACCCAATACAAGATAAGGTTCCCCTCTACCTCCTACTCCTCGACCCGTGCCCTCCCTCCTATCCACTTTCCCTCCCAAGCCCCTCCCTCCATCCCCACTTGTGATTGCTTTCTTCTCTCTCCCAAGTGGGACTGAGGCATCCTCATTTGGGCACTTCAGCTTGTTTAGCCTTTTGAATTCTGTGGAATGTATCTTGCATATTCTGTATGGGTTTTTTCTTTTTTCTTTTTCTTTTTGGAGAATATCTACTTATTAGTGAGTACATACCATGCATGTCCTTTTGGGTCTAAGTTACCTCACTCACTTAGGATGATATTTTCTAGTTCCATCCATTTGCCTGCAAAAGTTAGGATGTCCTTATTCTTAATAGCTGAGTAGTATTCCACTGTGTAAATGAACCACATTTTCTGTATACATTCTTCTGTTGTGGGCCATCTAGGTTGTTTTCAGCTTCTGTCTATAACAAATAAGACCCCTATGAACATAGTTGAACATGTGCCCCTGTGGCATGGTGGGGGCATCTTTTAGATATATTCCCAAGACTGTTATAGCTGTGTCTTCAGGTAGATCTATTTCCAGTTTTCTGAGGAACCTCCAGATTGATGTCCAGAGTGGTTGTACTAGTTTGCAATTCCAGCAGCAATGTAGTAATGTTCCTCTTTCTCCACATCCTCTCCAACATGTGTTGTCACCTGAGGTTTTGATCTTAGCCATTCTGACTGGTATAAGGTGGAATCTCAGGGTCGTTTTGATTTGTATTTCTCTGATCACTAAGGACTTTCAACATTTCTTTAGGTGTTTCTCAGCCATTCAATATTCCTCGTTGTGAATTCTCCATTTAGTTCTGTACCTTAATTTTTGATAGGGCTGTTTGGTTTTTTGGTGATTAATTTCTTGAGTTCTTTATATATTTTGGATATTAGCTTAGCTTTCTATTGGATGTGGGGTTAGTGATGTTTTTTCCTCAATCAGTAGGCTGCTGATTTGTCCTATTGACTATATCCTTTGCGTTTCAGAAGCTTTCCAGTTTTATGAGATCACATTTATCAATTCTTGATCTTAGATTATGAGCCATTAGAATTCTGTTTAGGAAATTTCTCCCTGTGCCAATGACTTCAAGGCTCTTTCCCACTTTCTCTTTTATTAGATTCAGTGTATCTGGTCTTATGTTGAGGTCCTTGATCTTCTTGGACTTGAGCTTTGTACAAGGTAACAAATATGGGTCTATTTTCATTCTTCTGCATACAGACAGCCAGTTAGATCAGCACCATTTATTCAGTATGCTTTCTTTTTTTCCATTTTTGGTGTCTTTGTCAAAGATCAAGTGATGGTAAGTGTGTGGTTTTATTTCTGGGTTTTCAATTCTATTCCATTGATCAATATGTCTGTTTCTGTATCGATACCATGCAGTTTTTATCACTATTGCTCTGTAGTAAAGCTTGAAGTCAGGGATGGTGATACCCCTACCCCCAGCTGTTCTTTTATTGTTAAAAATTGTTTTTGCTTTTTTTTTTTGCCTTTCCAGGTGAATTTGAGAAATGCTCTTTCCATATCTTTGAAGAATTGTGTTGGAATTTTGATGGGGATTGCACTGAATCTATGTTAATTCTGCCAATCCATGAGCATGGGGTCTCTCCATTTTCTGAAATCTTCTTCGATTTCTTTCTTGAGAGACTTGAAGTTATTATCATACAGGTCTTTCACTTGTTTGGTTAGAGTTACCCCAAGATATTTTATGCTATTTGTGGCTATTGTGAAGGGAATTGTCTCTCTAATTTCTTTCTCAGCCTGTTTGTCCTTTGTATAAATGAAGGCTACTGATTTATTTGAGTTAATTTTTATATCTGGCCACTTTACTGAAGTTGCTTATCAGCTGGAGAAGTTCTCTGGTAGAATTTTTGGAGTTGCTTATGTATACTGTCATATCATCTGCAAATAGTGATACCTTTATTTCTTCTATACCAATTTCTATCCCTTTGATCTCCATTTGTTGTCTTATTGTTCTAGCTAACTTGGAGTACTATACTGAATAGATATGGGGAGAGTGGGCATCCTTGTCTTGTCCCCGATTTCAGTGGTATTCCTTCAAGTATGTCTCCATTTAATTTGATATTGGCTGTTGGTTTTTTGTATATTGCTTTTATTATGTTTAGGTATAAGCTTTGGATTCCTGATCTCTCCAATACTTTTAACATGAAGGGATGTTGTATTTTGTCAAATTCTTTTTAGCACCTAATGAGACGATCTTATGATTTTTTTCTTTGAGTTTGTTTATGTAGTGGATTACATTAATGGATATTTATATATTGAACCAACCTTGAATTCCTGGGATGAAGCCTACTTGATTGTAGTGAATGATGGTTTTGATGTGTTCTTAGATTCAGTTTGCATGAATTTTATTGAGTATTTTTGTACCAATATTCATAAGTGAGGACAATTGGTAGTAGGTCTTCTTTGAAGGTCTGGTAGAATTCTGCACTAAATCCATCTGACCCTGGGATTTTTTTGGTTGGGAGGTTTTGAATGACTTCTATTTAATTGTGTGATAGTGGCCTGTTTAGATAGTTTAACTACTCTTGATTAATTTTGGTATGTGGCATCTGTCTAGAAAACAATCCATTTCATCTAGATTTTCCAGTTTTGTTGAGTTTCGACTTTTATAGTAGGATCTGATGATTTTTTTAATTTCCTCCATTTATGTTGTTATGTCTCCCTTTTCATTTCTGATTTTATTAATTTGGATACTGCCTCTTGGCCCTTTAATTAGTTTGGCTAGGGATTTGTCTATCTTGTTGATTCTCTCAAAGAACCAGCTTTTGGTTTTGCTGATTCTTTGAATTGTTTTCTTTGTTTCTATTTGGTAGATTTCAGCCCTGAGTTGGACTACCTCCTGCTTTCTACTCCTCTTGAATGAGTTTGCTTCTTTTTGTTCTAGGGCTCTCAGGTGTTCTGTTAAGTTGTTAGTGTAAGAGCTCTCCCTTTTCTTTACCAGGGCACTTGGTGCTATGAACTTTTCGTTTAGCACTGCTTTCATTGTGTCCCATAGGTTTTGGTGTGATGTGTCAACATTTTCATTAAATTCCAGGAAGTCTTTAATTTCTTCCTTCCTTCCTTCCTTCCTTCCTTCCTTCCTTCCTTCCTTCCTTCCTTCCTTCCTTCCTTCCTTCCTTCCTTCCTTCCTTCCTGTCTGTCTTTCTTTCTGTCTTTCTCTTTCTTTCTTTCTTTCTTTCTTTCTTTCTTTCTTTCTTTCTTTCTTTCTGTCTGTCTGTCTGTCTGTCTGTCTGTCTGTCTATCTATCTATCTGTCTTTCTTTCTTTCTTCCCTGACCAAGTTATCATTGAGTAAAGAGTTGTTCAGTTTCCATGTGTATGTGGGCTTTCTGTAGTTTTTGTTGTTATTGAAGATCAGCCTTAGGCCATAGTGGTCTGATAGGATGCATGGTGTTATGTCAATCTTCTTGTATCTGTTGAGGGTTGTTTTGTTTGGTTGATTTTGGAGAAGGTACCATGAGGTGCTGAGAAGAAGATGTATTCTTTTCTTTTAGGGTGAAATGATCTGTAGATATCTGTTATATCCATTTGGTTCATAACTTCTCTTAGTTTCACTATGTCTCTGTTTAGTTTCTGCTTCAGTGACCTGTTCATTGGTGAGAGTGGGGTGTTAAAATTTCTCAAAGGAAATGTGGGGTTCAATGTGAGTTTTAGTAAAGTTTCTTTTATGAATTTGGGTGCTTTTGCATTTGGGGCATAGATGTTCAGCATTGCAACTTTCTCTTGGTGAATTTTCCCCTTGATGAGTATGAAGTGTCCTTCTTCATCATGCTTGATAACTTTTGATTGAAAGTCTATTTTATTGGTGTATTAGTCAAGGTTCTGTAGAGTCACACAATGGGTAGTCTCTATATAGTAAAAGAATTTGTTGATGACTTATAGTCTGCAGTCCAACTCCCAATGATGGTCATCAGCAGCTATGAATGGAAGTCCAAGGATCTGGCAGTTGCTCAGTCCCACAAGGCAAGCAGGCAAAGGAGAGAAAAACTGTAAATCTTCCTTCTTCCAATGTAGGTCTCCAGCAGAAGGTATACCCCAGATTAAAGGTGTGTGCCACCACTCCTTTAATCCCAGACGACCTTGAACTCAGAGGTCTCCCAGTCTTAATCTTCTGGAATTCATAGACACTATGCCTCAAGATCTCCATGCCAAGATCCAGGTCAGAAACTTGTCTCTCCCAGCCTCCAGATTAGGATTACTGGTGAGCCTCTAATTTTGGATTGTATTTCATTCCAGATATAGCCAAGTTCACAACTAGGAATAACCACTACGATTGGATATTAGGATGGCGACTCCTGCTTGTTTTCTTGGACCATTTGCTTGGAAGATGTTTTTCCATCCTTTTACTCTAAGTTAGTGCCTGTCTTTCTTGTTGAGGTGTGTTTCTTGTATGCAGCAAAATGCTGGATCTTGTTTTCGTATGTCTTTTTACAGAGGTGAGTTGAGTATATTAACATTGAGAGATATTAAAGAGAGATGACTGTTGGTTCCTGACATGTTTGTTTTTGTAGGCTGTTTTATGTGCTTGTGGCTCTCTGCTTTTGACTTTGTTGTGAGATGCTTAATGTCTTGTCCTTTCTTTGGTGCCAGTATCTTCTTTGTGTTGGAGTTTTCCTCCCAGAATCCTCTGTAAGGCTGGGTTGGTAGATAGGTGCCATTTGAATTTGGTTTTGCCCTGGAATATTTTGTTTTCTTCATCTATGTTGATTGAGAGTTTTGCTGGGTATAGTAACTTGGACTGGCATTTGTGTTCTCTTAGAGTCTGCATGACCTCTGACCTGGCTCTTCTGGCTTTCATAGTCTCAGTTGAGAAGTCTGGTGTAATTCTGATAGGTCTACCTTTGTATATTACTTGATCTTTTTCTCTTGCAGCTTTTAATATTTTTTCTTTGCTCTGTTCATTTAGTGTTTTGATAATTATGTGATGAGAAGATTTTCTTTTCTGGTCTCATTTTTTTTTTTTTTTTTTTTTTTGGTGTGCTATATGCTTCTTGTACCTTTATGTCCATCTCTTTCTTTAGGTTGGGGAAGTTTTCTTCTATGATTTTGTTGAAGACATTTTCAGGTCCTTTGAGCTGGGAATTTTCGTTTTTCTCTATTTCAATTATTCTTAAATTTGGTCTTTTCATTGTGTTCTAAATTTTCTGGATACTTTGGGTTAGGAGTTTTTTATGTTCTGAATTTTCTTTGACAGTTGTGTCAATCTCTTCTACCATATCTTCTACACCTGAAATTTTCTCTTCCATCTCTTGTATTCTGTTGGTAATACTTACATCTGTAATTCCTGACCTCTTTCCTAGGTTTTCCATTTCCAGGTTTGCCTCCATTTGTGTTTTCTTTATTGTTTCTATTTCCACTTTTAGGTCTTGGATCGCTTTATTCAATTCCTTCACCTGTTTACCTGTGTTTTCCTGTATTCTTTCAGTGAGTTATTGATATCCTTTCTAAAGGACTCTATTATCTTCATGAGATAGAATTTTAGTACAGATTCCTGATTTTCAGATGTGTTGGTGTATTCAGGGCTGGCTGTTGTGGGAGAACTGGGTTCTGATGATACCCACATATTTTGGCTTCTGTTGCTTATGGTCTTGCACTTCCTTTCTCCATCTCTGGTGTTTGTTGATCTGGGTGACTTATGGAGTCTGCCTCTTTTGTCTCTGGGTTGCTTCAGGTCTCCTGCTAGGCTTGCATCCCTGGCTGTATTAGATCACCCGTGGGGCCTTCCTACTGGGAGGCTCATCATAGGGGCAGAAAAGCTGCTGATCTGTTGCCCTGGCTGCAGGAGATTTCCTGGGATGCCTTCAGACTGTTGGGTCTTCTGTGGAGCAGTCAAGCTGTTGTTCAACTGTACTGAGTGCAGGTGATCCTCAACTTCTCTGACAGCAGCAGATCCTACTGCTCTGAGTACAGCAAGTCCTCTTGGATGTATTAGGATATGGAGTCTTCAGGGGAGCAGACCAACTAGGGGCCTGTCCCAGCATCATGGAGCAGGCAGAAGGGCCATTGCTTATCTTAATGCCTGCACTATTGGTGTTTTGTTTAGAAAGTTTTCTTCTGTGCTAATATGTTCAGGGCTATTTTCTACTTCCTCTTCAGTATGTCTGATTTTAAGTTGAGATCTTTGATCTGCTTGGACTTGAGTTTTGTGTAGGCTGATAAATATGGACCTATTTGCATTCTTTTACATGCAGATATCCAGTTTGACCAGCACTATTTGTTGAAGATGCTGTCTTTTTTCTAGTGTATATTTTTGAATTCTTTATAAAAAATATGATGCCCCATAGGTGTGGATTTCTGTCTGGGTTTTTAATTAAATTTCATTGATCATTGTGTCTATTTTATACCAACACCATGCGGTTTTCATTACTATATCTCTGTAGTACAACTTGAAATCAGGAATGATAATATCTCTATCAGTTGTTTTACTGTTTCAGATTGTTTTAGCTATCTTGGGTTTTGTGATGTTCCATATGATGTTGGGAATTGTCCTTTCAAGGTCTGTAAAGAAATGCCTTGGAATTTTTATGGGGATTGAATTGGAACTATAAATTGCTTTTGGTAGGATGGCCTTTTTTACTGTATTAATCCTACTGATCCATGAGCTTGGAAGATTATTCCATATTTTGGTATTTTCTTTTCTTTCTTCAAAGACTTAAGCTTTTTATCATGAAAGTTTTTTACTTGCTTGGTTAGAGTTGCCTCAAGATATTTATACTATAAATTTCCTTTATCATGGTTAGGTATATTTCTTGTATCATCAGTCTTTCTTGACCTTGTATCATGAAGGGGTGTTGGAGTTTTTTCAAAGGCTGTCTTTTTTTTTTTTTTTGGCATAATGAAATGATCATTTTTCCCCTTTCATTTTGTTTCTGGGTGTATTACACAGACTGATTTTCATATATTGAACCATCCCTGTATCTTTGGGATGAGAACTATTTGATCTTGGTATATGATCTTTTTGCTGTGTTCTTGGATTTTGTTTGCAAGTGTTTTATTGAATATATATATATATATATATATATATATATATTCATAAAGAAAATTGGTCTGTTTTGTTGTTGTTTCTATATGTAGATGTAGTTTATGTATCAGGGTAACTATGGCCTCATAAAATGAATTTGGCAATGTTCCTTTGGTTTCTATTCAATGTAATAATTTGAATAGTATTGACCTTAACTCTTCTGTAATTGTCTGGTAGATTCTGCACTAAAACAATTTAGCCCGAATTTTTATTTTTTGGGTAGTTGGTGGACTTTCAATACCACCTCTTTTTCACCAGGGTTATAAATCTATTTACATTGTTTATCTAATCTTGAATTAACTTTGGTAAGTGTTACTTATTGTGAAAATTATCCATTTTGATTAGGCTCTGCAATTTGATGGGGCATAGATTTTAAAAGTATGCTCCTATGAGTCTCTAAATTTTCTCACTGCCCTGCTTTTCATTTCTGATTTTGTTAATTTGGATATTCTTTCTATCATGCAGTGAGTTTTGATAAGTGTCTATCAAATATTCAAACTGAATATCTATCTGTTGATATTCTCAAAGAACCAACTCTTTGTCTCATTGATTCTTTGTATTGTTCTCCTTGTTTCTATTTTATTGGTTTCAGACCTCAGTTTGATTATTTCCTGACATCTACCCCTCTTGGGTATGTTCACTTCTTTTTGTTCTGAAAACCATCAAGAGTGCTATTACGATTCTAATACTTAGGCCAGCTATCCTTCCAGTTTCTGTGTGCACCCAGTGCTGATCCTGTGCCACAGTGCTCCATACCCAAATATTGCTGGGAGAGAGTGAGTCTCCTAGGAGTGCTGACAAGACTGTGAGCACAGGTAGGACAACCACTTCTGTTCTAAGGGACCTGCACAGAGAACTCAGGACACAAGAACTGAGGAGCAGCCTGAGACAGAATAATTCCGGTTTCTGTCTGTGCCCAGAGCTGACCCTGTGCCATAGTGTTCCATACCCAAATACCACTGGGAGTTAGCTGGTCTCCCAGGAGTGCCAACACACCTGTGAGCACAGGTAAGACCACCACTTCTGCTCAAATTTCTGGCCCAAGAGGAACCTGAGCAGAGCCATCAGGACTCAGGAACTGAAATAGCCAGGGACAGGATCCTTCCAGTTTCTGTCTGCACCCTGCCACAGCTCTCCATATTCAAATCCCTCCTAGGGAGAACTGGTCTCCCAGGAATACTGACACGCAGGTTTGCAGGAGGGACAAGCCACAGTCAGAGACAGCAAGACCAGCTAACACAAGAGAAAACCAGATGGCAAGAGACAAGGGCAAGACCATAAGCAACAGAAACCAAGGTTATTTCACATCATCAGAAACCAGTTCTCCCACCACAGCAAGCCCTAGATACTCCAACATATCAGAAAATCAATACTCTGATTTAAAAAAATCACATCTCATGATGATGATAGAGGGTTTTAAGAAGGACATAAATAATTCCCTTAAAGAAATACAGGAAAACACAGGCAAACAGCGTGAAGCCCTTAAAGAGAAAACACAAAAATCTCTTAAAGAATTATAGGAAAACACAAGCAAACAGGTGAAGGAATTTGAAGAAATCTTCCAGGATATAAAAAGGGAAATATAAACAATAAAGAAATCACAAAGGGAGACAACCCTGGAGATAGAAAACCTAGGAAAGAGATCAGAAACCCAGGAAAGAGAAGAAGAGATAGAAGCAAGAATCTCAGGTGCAGAAGATTACCATAGAACACATGGACACAACAGTCAAAGAAAATGCAAAAAGCAAAAGCTCCTAACCCAAAACATCCAGGAAAGCCAGGACACAGTGAGAAGACCAAACCTAAGGAGAATAGGTATAGAAGAGAATGAAGAGTCCCAAGTTAAGGGGCAAGTAAATATCTTCAACAAAATTATAGAAGAAAACTTCCCTAATCTAAAGAAAGAGATGCCCGTGAACATACAAGAAGCCTACAGAACTCCAAATAGACTGGACCAGAAAAGAAATTCCTCCTATCACATAATAGTCAAAACACCAAATGCACAAAACAAAGACAGAATATTAAATGCAGTAAGGGAAAAAGGTCAAGTAACATATAAAGGCAGACCTATCTGAATTACAGCAGACTTTTCTCCAGAGACTATGAAAGCTAGAAGATCCTAGGCAGATGTTATACAGACCATAAGAGAGAACAAATGCCAGCTCAGGCAACTATACCCAGCAAAACTCTCAATCAACATAGATGGAGAAACCAAGATATTCCAAAATAAAAACAAATTTACACAATATCTTTTCACAAATCCTGAACTACAAATGAGAATAGATGCAAAACACCAACACAAGGAGGGAAACTACAACCTAGAAAATGCAAGAAAGCCATCTTCTTTCCTAAAAACCCAAAAGAAGATAGCCACACAAACGTAAAAATAACATCACAAATAACAGGAAGCAACAATCACCATTCCCTAATATCTCTTAATATCAATGGACTCAATTTCACAATAAAAAGACATAGAAAAATAGACTGGATAAATAAACAGGACCCAGAATTTTTGTTGCAAACAGGAAATGCGCCTTAGTGTAAAACGAAGTTTGGAGCTGAGACAAGGATGGGACCATCTAGAGACTGCCATATCCAGGGATCCATCCCATAATTAACCTACAAACGATGACACCATTGCATACACTAGCAAGCGTTTGCTGAAAGGACCCTGATATGGCTGTCTCTTGTGAGACTCGGCCAGGGCCTAGCAAACACATAAGTGGATGCTCACAGTCAGCTATTGGATGGATTACAGGGCCCCCAATGGAGGAGCTAGAGAAAGTATCCAAGGAGCTAAAGAGATCTGCAACCCTGTAGGTGCAACAACATTATGAACTAACCAGTACCCCGGAGCTCTTGACTCTAGCTGCATATGTATCAAAAGATGGCCTAGTCGGCCATCACTGGAAAGAGAGGCCCATTGGACATACAAACTTTATATGCCCCAGTACAGGGGAATGCCAGGGCCAAAAAATGGGAATGGGTGAGTAGGGAAGTGTGTGGGGGGGAGGGTATGGGGGACTTTTGGGATAGCATTGGAAATGTAATTGAGGAAAATATGTAATAAAAAATATTAAAAAAAAATCTGATAACCAAACCAAACCAAACCAAACCAAACCAAACAGATACTACCTCAGAGTAAAGGGCTGGAAAATAATTTTTCAAGCAAATGGTCCCAAGAAAGAAGCTGGAGTAGCCATTCTAATATCGAATAAAATCAACTTTCAAACAAAAGTTACTAAAAAGGATAAGGAAGGACACTTCAGAATCATGAAAGGAAAAATATACCAAGAATAATTTTTAATTCTGAACATCTATGCTCTAAATGCAAGGGCACTTACATTCATAAAAGAATCTTTACTAAATCCCAAAGAACACATTACTCCTCACACAATAATAGTGAGAGACTTCAACATCCCACTTTCATCAATGAACAGATCATGGAATTAGAAACTAAACAGAGGGCTGGTGAGATGGCTCAGTGGGTAAGAGCACTCGCCTGCTCTTCCAAAGGTCCAAAGTTCAAATCCCAGCAACCACATGGTGGCTCACAACCATCCGTAATGAGATCTGACTCCCTCTTCTGGAGTGTCTGAAGACAGCTACAGTGTACTTATATATAATAAAAATAAATAAATCTTTAAAAAAAAAAAGAAACTAAACAGAGTCTCATTGAAACTCACAGAAGTTATGAACCAAATGGATTTAGCAAATATCTATAGAACAGTTCACCTTAAAGCAGAAGGATATACCTTCTTCTCAGCACCTCATGGTACATTCTCCAAAACTGACCATATAATTGGTCACAAAACAACCCTCTACAGATAAAAGAAGATTGAAATAATTCCATTCAACCTATCAGTTCACTAAAGATTCAGTCTGGTCTTCAATAGCAGCAAAACCAACAGAAAGTCAACATACACATGGAAGCTGAACAATGATAACTTGGTCAAGGAAAATAAAGAAAGAAATTAAAGACTTTTTAGAATTTAATGAAAGTGAAGGCACACCATACACAAACTTATGGGACACAAGGAAAGCAGTGCTAAGAGGAAAACTCATAGCTCTGAGTGCCTCCAAAAAGAAACTGGAGAGAGCATATACTAGCAGCTTAACAGCACACCTGAACGCTCTAGAACTAAAAGAAGCAAATATGCACAAACGGAGTAGTTGGCAGGAAATAATCAAATTCAGGGCTGAAATCAACCAAGTAGAAACAAAAAGAACTATACAAAGAATCAACAAAACCAGGTGGTGGTTCTTTGAGAAAATCAACAAGATAGATAAACCTTTAGCAAGACTAACCTGAAGGCACAGAGGCAGTGACCCAATTAACAGAAACAGAAATGAAAAGGGAGATATAACAACAGAAACTGAGGAAATTTAAGAAATCATCAGATCCTACTACAGAAGCTTATACTCAAGAAAACTGGAAAATCTGGATGAAATGGACAATTTTCTAGACATATACCAGGTACCAAAGTTAAAATAGGATCAGATAAATCATCCAAACAGTTCCACAACCCCTAAAGAATTAGAAGCAGTCATTAAAAGTTTCTGAATGGAAAAAAGTCCAGGACCAGACGGGTTTAGTGCAAAATTCCATCAGACCTTCAAAGAAGACCTAATACCAATATACTTCAAACTATTCCAAAAAATAGAAACAGAATGAACACTAACTACTTAATTCATTCTATGAAGCCACAGTGATGCTGATACCAAAATCTCACAAAGACTCAACAAAGAATTTCAGACTAATTTCTCTTATGAATATCAATGCAAAAATAATAAAAAATTCTCACAAACAGAATCAAAGATCACATCAACACGATCATTCACCACTAACAAGGAAGCTCCATCCCATGGATGCAGGGATGTTTCAATATATGGAAATCCATCCATGTAATCCACTACATAAACAAACTAAAAGAAAAAAAAAAACCATGTGATCTTTTCAATAGATGCTGAAAAAGCTTTTGACAAAATTAAACATCCTTGAATGTTAAAAGCTTCTATAAGGCAAAAGACACGTCAATAAGACAAAAAGGCCACCAACAGATTGGGAAAGGAATTTTTACTAATCCTAAATTTGATAGGGGACTAATTTCCAATATATACAAAGAACTCAAGAAGGTGGACTCCAGAAAATCAAGTAATCCTATTAAAAAATTGGGTACAGAGCTAAACAAAGAATTCTCAACTGAGGAATACCAAATGGCTGAGAAACACCTGAAAAAATGTTCAACATCCTTAATCATCAGGGAAATTCAAACCAAAACAACCTTGAGATTCTACCTCACACCAGTCAGAATAGATGCTGGTGAGGATATGGAAAAAGAGGAACACTCCTCCATTGCTGGTGGGATTGAAAGCTGGTACAACCACTCTGGAAATCAGTCTGGTGGTTCCTCAGAAAATTGGACATAGTACTACCTGAAGATCCAGCAATACCACTCCTGGGCATACACCCAGAAGATGTTCCAGCATGTAATAAGGATCATCCAGGGACTGCTCAACCTGGGGATCCATCAATAAACAACCACCAAACACAGACACTATTGCCTATGCCAACAAGATTTTGCTGATAGGACCCTGATACAGCTATCTCTTGTGAGGCTATGCCAGTTCCTGGCAAATACAGAAGTGGATGCTCACAGTCATCTATAAGATGGAACACAGGGGCCCCAATGAAGGAGCTAGAGAAACTATGCAACGAGTTAAAGGGTTCTGCAACACTATAGGAAGAAAAACATGAACTAACCAGTACCCCCTAGAGCTTGTCTTTAATTGCATATGTAGCAGAGGATGGCCTAGTAGGCCATCAATGGGAGGAGAGGTCCTTGTTCTTGCGAAAATTATATGCCCAAGTACAGGGGAATGCCAGGGAGTAGGGGTGGGTGGGTTGGGGATCAGGGCAGGGGGAGGGTATAGGGGATTTTCAGAGAGGAAACTAGGAAAGGGGATAGCATTTGAAATGTAAATGAAGAAAATATCTAATAAAAAAAAGTTTTGGAAAGATTAGGAATTCAAGGCCCATACCTAAACACAATAAAAGCAATATACAGCAAACCAGTAGCCAACATCAAACTAAATGGAAAGAAATTGGAAGCAATCATGTTAAAATCAGGGACTAGACAAGGTTGCCCTCTCCCTATCTATTCAATATAGTATTTGAAGTTCTAGCTAGAACCATTAGACAATAAAAGGAGGACAAGGAGATACAAATTGGTAAGGAAGAAGTCAAAATATCACTATTTGCAGATGATATAATAGTATATATAGTTAAGTGACCCCCAATTCTACTAAAGAACTCCTAAGGCTGATAAACAACTTCAGCAATGTGGCCAGATATAAAATTAACTCAAATAAATTAGTAGTCAAAGGATAAATACTCAAAGGATAAACAGGCTGAGAAAGAAATTTGGGAATCCTTTACACCCTTTACAACAGTCACAAACAATAAAAAATATGTTGGTAAAGATATAAAGAAACTTTGTTTCACTCTAACCAAACAAATGAAAGATCTTTATGACAAGTACTTCAAGTCTCTGAAGAAAGAAATCAAAGAAGACCTCATAAGATTGAAAGATCTCCCACGCTCCTGGATTGTCAGGAATAATATAGTAAAAATGGCCATCTTGCCAGAATCAATCTTCAGATTCAATGCAATCCCCATCAAAATTCCAACTTAATTCTTCATAGAGTTAGAAAGAGCAATTCTCAAATTTATTTGGAATAACAAAAAACCCAGGATACCGAAAACTATTCTCAACAATAAAAGAACTTCTGAGGGAATCACCATCCCTGACCTCAAGCTGTACTACAGAGCAATTGTAAAAAAACCTGCATGGTACTGGTACAGTGACAGGCAGGTAGATCAATGGAATTGAATTGAATATTTAGAAATGAACTCATATACCTACAGTCACTTGATTTTTGACAAAGGAGCTAAAACCATCCAGTGGAAAAAAAGACAGAAATTTCAACAAATGGTGCTGGTTCAACTGGCAGTTAGTGTTTAGAAGAATGCAAATTGTTCCATTCTTATCTCCTTGTACAAAACTCATGTCAAAGTGCATGAAGGACCTCCACATAAAATCAGATACACTGAATCTAATAGAAGATAAATTGGGGAAATGTCTTAAACACATGGGCATAGGGGAAAATTTCTGAACAGAACACCAGTGGCTTATGCTCTAAGGTCAAGAATTAACAAATGGGACCTCAGAAAATTACAAAGCTTCTGTAAGGCAAAGGACACTGTCAATAGGACAAAATGGTAAATAACAGATTGAGAAAAGATCTTTACCATCCCCACATCTGATAGAGGGCTAATATCCAATATATACAAAGAACTCAACAAGTTATACTCCAGAGAACCAAATAACCCTATTAAAAATCAGAGTCAGAGCTAAATAGAGAATTCTCTACTGAGGAAACTTGAAGGGCTGAGAAGCACCTAAAGAAATGTTCAACATCTTTAGTCATCAGGGAAATGCAAATCAAAACAACCCCAAGATTCCACCTCATACCAGTCAGAATGGCTAAGGTCAAAAACTCAGGTGACAACAGATTCTGGTGAGGATATGGAGAAAGAGGAACACTCCTACATTACAGGTGGGATAGTCAGTATGTAAAACCACTCTGGAAATCAGTCTAGCAGTTCTTCAGAAAATTAGACAGCAATACTTGGGGACCCATAACTATACTACCTATACCACTACTGGGCATGTACCCTGAAGATGCTCCAACATGTAATAAGGACACATGCTCCACTATGTTCATAGCAGCCATATTTACAATATCCAAAAGCTGGAAACAACCTAGATGTCCCTCAACAGAGGAATGGATACAGAAAATGTGGTATGTTTACACAGTAGAATACTACTCAGCTACTAAAAACAATGACTTCATGAAATTCACAGGCAAATGGATGGAACTTGAGAATGTCATGCTGGGTGAGGTGACTCAGTCACAGAGGAACAAACATGCTATGTACTCACTGATAAGAGGACATTAGTCCAAAAGTTCAGAATACCCAAGATTCAATTCACAGACCATATGAAGCCTAAGAAGTAGGAAGAACAAAATGTTGATGCTTCAGTGTTTTTTTAGAAGAGTGAACAAAATACTCACAGGAGGAAATATGGAGACAAAGTGTGGAGCAGAGACTGAAGGGAAGGCCATCCAGAGACTGCCCCACCTGGAGATCCATCCCATATAAAGCCACCAAACCCAGATGTAATTGTGGATGCCAGGAAGTTCTTGCTGATGGAAGCCTGATACAGATGATTCCTGAGAGGCCCTGCCAGAGCCTGACAAATATAGAGGTGGAAGCTCGCAGCCAACCATTGGACTGAGCTTGGGGACTCCTGGGGAGGAGTTGGAGAAGGTACTAAAGGTGCTGAGGGGGTTTGCAGCTGCATGGAGGGAGAAACAGTGTTAACAGGCCAGACCCCCCTCTGGCCCCCAGCCCCAAATCTCCTGGGCACTGGAATACCAACCAAAGAGTATACGTGGAGGGACCCATGGTGCTGGTTTCATATGTGGCAGGGAATGGCCTTGCTGGACACCAGTGGGAAGAGAGGCCCTTGGACCTGAGAGTGTTCAATGTGCCAGTGTAAGGAAATGCCAGGGGAGGAGGACTGGAGTGGGTGGTTGGGGGAGTACCCCCAGAGAGACAGGGAGAGTTGGAATGGGAGAGTGGGTTTCTGAAGGGGAAACCTGGAAAGGGGAAAACATTTGAAATGTAAATAAAGAAAATATCTAATAAAAATAATCAGAAAAGGGAGATGTAACAGAAACTGAGGAGATTCAAAAAATCATTAAATCCTACTACAAAGCCCTATATTCAACAAAACTGGAAAATCTGGATGAAATGGATACTTTTCTAGACAGATACCAAATACCTAAGTTAAATCAGGATCAGATAAACAATCTAAACAGTTTCATAACCCCTAAAAAATAGAAGCAGACATTAAAAGTCTCAGAACCAAAAAAAAAAAAAAAAAAAAAAAAAAAAAAAAGGCCCAGTTGGGCTTAGTGCAGAACTCCATCAGACCTTCAAAGAAGACCTAATACCAATACTCTTCAAACTAGTCCACAAAATAGGAACAGAAGGAACACTACCCAGTTCATTCTATGAAGTCACAGTTACACTGTATATTCCCCTTTGGAGATGGACTGATTTCTGTCTAGTCAGGAACATGTCAGAATTTCCTTTCAAAGAGGACTTCATGAGAGATTTTTTTTCTACTTCTATCATGTTTAATGTTCCAAATAGATTTTAAAAACTGGTTGAGTGCATATTAATTTTAGCTTCAGAAGATATCATGCATATTTGAGGCATTTAACTATTATTAAATTAAAATGTCAATACTGAGTTGTATATTTTAAAATAAATTTTACTAGTTTAATGAAAAAGATTCTAATATGGATATGTATGTATATGTATGCTTATGTATATGATGTGTATGTACATATATGTATACTCAGTGCTATGAAATGTCCTCTTATTGCTGGTTTAATTCTTTCCCATGTGTTTGAATATATTGTGTATTTACATGTACTAGCTAGTTTTGTGTCAACTTGACACAGCTGGAGTTATCACAGAGAAAGGAGCTTCAGTTGAGGAAATGCCTCCATGAGATCCAACTGTAAGGCATTTTCTCAATTAGTGATCAAGGGGGAAAGGCCCCTTGTGGGTGGGACCATCTCTGGGCTGGTAGTCTTGGTTCTATAAGAGAGCATGCTGAGCAAGCCAGAGGAGGCAAGCCAGTAAAGAACATCCCTCCATGGCCTCTGCATCAGCTCCTGCTCCCTGACCTACTTGATTTCCAGTCCTGACTTCCTTGGTGATGAACAGCTGTATGGAAGTGTAAGCCGAATAAACCGTTTCCTCCCCAACTTGTTTCTTGGTCATGATGTTTGTGCAGGAATAGAAACCCTGACTAAGATATTATTTTTATTGAATTCTAGAAAGTCTTTATTTCTCTCTTGACTCATTTTTCATTCAGTAGTGATTTGTTCTGTTTCCATGAGTTTGTAAGCTTGAGTTGTTTCTGTTATTGGTGATGTCCAGCTTTAATGCACGATACTCTAATAGGATGCAGCAAGTTACTTCAGTGTTCTTGTATCTGTTGAGATTTGCTTTGTGACTGAGCATGTGGTTAGTTTTTGAGAATGTTCCATGATGTGCTGAGAGAATGGTCTATTCCTTTGTGTTTAGGTAAAATGTTCTGTTAAGTCCATTTGGTTGATAATGCATTTTAGCTCCAATATTTCTCTGTTTAGATTTTTGTCTGGATGACCTGTGCATTGGTGAGATTGAGGTATTGAAGTCTCTATCATCAGCATGTGAGGGTCAATATGTGATGTAAGAGCTGTATTAGTGTTTCTTTTACAAATGTGGGTGCCCTTGCTTCCCAGGGACTAAACCACCAACCAGAGTATACATGGGTGAGTGTATGGCTCCTGTTAAGTATGTAGCAGAGGACTGCTGTATCTTTGTATGTATGGGTATCATTAACCTCCCTGGTTAACTTTAACATGGGATACCTTATGTTTTCCATCTAGAGCATTTGAGGGTCTTATTTTAGAGTCTCGATTGAGAAGTCATATGTAATTCTAATAGGTCTGCCATCTATGTTACTTGGTCTTTTTCCCTTGAGACTTTTAATATTTTTTTTCTCCTATGCATTTAGTATCTTGATTATTATGTGGCAATTGCACTTTCTTTTCTGGTTCAATCTATTCAGTGTTCTGTATGCTTCTTGTACCTTTTTAGCTATCTCCTTCTTTAGGTTAGGAAAAATTTATTCTAGAATTTTGTTGAAAATATTTTTGTGGCCTTTGTGCTTGAATTCTTTTCCTTCATTCTCCTATTCCTATTACTCTTAGATTTGGTATTTTCATGCTGTCCTAGATTTCCTGGATGTTTTGTGTTAGGGATTTTTTAATTTAACATTTTCTTTGACTGTTGTATCCATTTCTTCTATCATAATTCTAAATTCTTGAGATTCTCTGTTGTATTCTGTTTGTGAAGCTTGTATATGTAATTCCTGTTCAAATTCATAATTTTTCCATGTTTGTGTGTGTTCCTTCTATTTCCACATTGAGAAATTGAACAGTTTTATTCATTTCTTTCAACTGGTTTGCCACCCCTCCCCCAAGGCTTTCCTTAAAGCACATACTCATTTCCTCCAGTTGTTTGTTTATATTTTCCTGGCTTTCTTTAAGGGCTTTATTAATTTCCTCTTTAAGGGCCTCTATCATCTTCATATACTCAGTTTTAAGGTATTTTTCTTCAGCTATGTTGGAATATTCAGTGCTAGTTGTGGTAAGGTAGCCAGGCTTTGGTCGTGACATATTGCCCTGGATGCTATTTATTGTGTTCTTTTGTTGGTGTTTACTCATCTGGGTTTGGAGTGATTATAGGTCCAGGCGATTTCTGACTTTGTCTTTGTTGAGTGAATGTTTTGTTCCTTGGTTTCTGTTTCCCCTCTGGATTTTCAGAGATTGTGTTGGCTGTGTATTGCCTGTTTTACAAGCTTGCATGGCTAGTATATTCACTGGGAATGCTTGCTTTTTGGAGGCCTGGAGAAAAGGGAGCCAGCAGTGACTGTCTTTGGAATCCACAGGAGGAGTGGAGAAGCAGGAAGGTAGCTCCAGCTGTCTTGTTCAAGTGCTCTGAACAACTCTGAGGATTGGGTCTCTGGAACAGACAGAGTATGGGAGGTTGCTGGCAGCCTATAAGGTCTTCTGGTAGATGTAGATCATGGTTGAGTAGGGAGTGTTTGCCTGAGTTGGGGGTTGGGACAGAGCAATTGGGGTGGAGAGCAGAGGCTTGGTCTTTGAGATTCACAGGTGGCATGGATGGGGGAGGGAGGAGAGGCTGGTGTTCTGTTGCAGTGCTAGAGACAACTCTGAGAATTGGGTCTTGGGGAAGAAGATCTGTCGGTAACCTACCTGGTCCATAATTTAGACATTTTTTTTTAAATGAAAGAATAGTTGTAGAGAATATATAATAAACATTTTTCTCTGTTATATGTGTTTTAAATTCCATTGGGCCAATTTGTTCCTCATGTTGACTTTTTAAATATAAATGCAAGAATTCAGCAAAAAAGAATTTCTTGACTATGTGCTCCTGAAACAGTTCTCACTGATATATGTTATATCCTACATTGACTAAGTATATGTGCTACTGCATATGGTATTTCATTTGCTTGCATATTTTAGAACATGAGTGAAATTAAAAAAAATAATTAGCCATGTCCTTGATTTCTTTTTCGAATTTTGTTATTTTTATTTCAAAAATAAACATCATAAAGGTAGCATGTCTCTGAGCTAGATATCTCTGAGAGCTTGTTTGCCACTGCACAGTTTGGTACATCTTCAGGGTGCAGTGCATAGAAGGATGAAAGTGGCACATATTTGAAAAGAGAAACTATTTTCAGTCATGTATCTGTTACAATTCTCTGTTGTAGGCAAGGGGAAAATGTGTTAAAGATTTGTTTTAACCAGAGGCGTGTATTGAAAAGAACAGTTGTCCAAAGGACAACAAGGATCATTCATATGGTGGGACGAATCAAAGATATCTCTGTCATCATTTTTCACAAAGTTACAGAGACATTTGGTTGGGTGTCCTGATATGATGGAAAGGCCAAGGAATTTGAGTTCACATGTGCACAGCTCTTTCTGATGTCAATTTTACTATCGAGTGAGTTCTGACCAGTCAATGTCTCTATTGCCCAGATTTCATCATATATCAAATGGTGTTATCAATACCTATTCAATAGAAATACTTCAGATCTATGTGATCTGAAGGTAGTTTGACTCTTACTAAAATTATGTATCTTTCCTTTTTCTCCTGAAAAATTAAACCTCAAGGTTCAATGCCATTTCCCCTCTCCCTCTCCCTCTCCCTCTCCCTCTCCCTCTCCCTCTCCCTCTCCCTCTCCCTCTCCCTCTCCCTCTCCCTCTCCCTCTCCCTCTCCCTCTCCCTCTCCCTCTCCCTCTCCCTCTCCCTCTCCCTCTCCCTCTCCCTCTCCCTCTCCCTCTCCCTCTCCCTCTCCCTCTCCCCCTCTCTCTGTATGTATATATGCTTCACATATGCTCTGCCCCCCCCCTTTTTTTTAACCAAATAGGGATACCACAGTAGTTACTCCACCTTTGAAGCTTTAGAAAAATCGTGCTGGGAAGGTTGAGCTGTATTAAAACATGGTCAAAAGAATGACATATGGTGAACAATGCCTTGGAGAACTGTGAGGGAGATTCCAGGAAAAAAGGCAGAGGGCCTTTACCTCAGGTGCATTTTGTTCCCTAGATTGCTCTTCAATGTGATTTCATGGCTCTGGTGACAAACATCTACTTTCAGTTCATAAGACATGTTTATTTTTGTTGAATGTCAGAACATAGCTATAGAATAAAATCTGGTCAATGTAATCTGAATCTGTATGTGGCTGTCTCCCTTGCTTCCATGCTTTCTGAGATATAATCTGTAGTACTTGCTAGGCAATAGTGTTTAAATTAGACTGTCCTGAAAAAGTTATGGAAAAGGCTGCTCTGTTAATATTTAGTATGTGCTTACTGACATTTATTTGCATATTTTTCTGATTGTGTTTTTCTGAACTCAGACAACCTTCCTTGGATCAATGCTTTCTTTGTTACATTCGGTTATAAAAGTATACTGGAACTGAAGTAAGGCTGTCTGCAGCAGTCGCCTGTAGTTAGCCCCATTCTTCCAGGGTCTCAGGTCTGTGTATGTTGGCTGAAAGCTGACAGGCAGTTCTTTGGCAATCAGTCCTTTGTTTTTCTGCTCGTGTTTTATTTAAATTGTCTAACATTCGTAGTGCGGATGTTATTCTTTAATATTAAGTTAAATATGTCAACTAAATCCATATATCACTTTTGTGTTCTTCTTATACCAAAATGTTAGCTTAATAAAAAATATTGTTCCTTTAATCATTAACATCAAACACCACTGGAAACCATTAAGGGAGTTTCCAAATTTCTCTTAAAATTCCTACAGAACCTTCCTACCCTCGCCTTTTCCCCTTCTTCTCCTATTGGTAAATACTATTGCCACAGTTATTTGCTGTGCATCAGTTGAATGCTGCTTGGTTGAGTTACTTGTGTACAAAGCAGACTTCATTCAAATAGAAGCTTTAACACAGGTTGGCATTTTTCCATCACTATCTGATAGGATCACTACAGCCTCACAGCCCAGAGGTGTTCAACATCTTAACTCTCCTTAGGGAAAAAGACCCTTTTTTCACTCTTTACTTCATTTACTTCATCCTAAAATGAAACTGCTTTTACCCTCCAATTCACTCTAAACAGTACTCGTGTTAAGTGGAAACTTCTGGGTGTTTTGGAAAGTCTGTTGTGTCCGATGGTGTTTTACTAAATCAGACACGTGAAGGAATGTTTTGTTGCAGGGGACACAGGTGAAAGGATGTTTTGCTAAGGCAAGCACATGAAAAGATGTGTGATGAAGGATTATTCGCTAGTGACCCACATACATTGGTTCGTCTTACATGCTTTGTTGAGCTTCATTTGTTGTGACGCCATAGAGGGAAACACACCAAAAATCTTCTGGTGATGTTCTGGTGGCTTCTTGGTGAGTCTGAGGACTCAGGTCTATTGGTAGAGTGATGTCAGCTGAGACAGACTCAACTGGATATTTGCTAAGACAACTCACATGCTGAGGCAAGACCTGTTGAGGGAAGACCTGTAGAGGACATGAGATAATTGGAGGCAGAACAAGTAGGACTCAATGGGCAGTGAAGGAGGCTTGGCTTGCTTGCACAGCTAGCTTTGCAATGCTTCTTGGTCTCACATCTTTGCTGATCTTTAGTTCGTTGAGAGAGGCACAGAAAAGAACTTCTCCTGGCCTAATTGCTCCTGCTGTATCAAGCAGATTTGGCTGATGCCTGGCTGTTTCTGCTAGGTCATGCCACTGCTACTGATTTGTGTTTGTTGTCCCAACACTGAACTGGACTGCTGGTTTATTGGTGAAGTGTTTGCAAGTGGACTGAGCTATTGTGGCTCAACTGTGAAGTGAACTGCTGATTTCCTGATAATGCAGGTGGGATTTGCTCAAAAGAAAAA
The DNA here is from genome assembly GCF_978045245.1 of Mus caroli. Taxonomy (NCBI): domain Eukaryota; kingdom Metazoa; phylum Chordata; class Mammalia; order Rodentia; family Muridae; genus Mus; species Mus caroli. Next base: position 99,200,099 of record NW_028227257.1, on the reverse strand, counting down.
TTTCTAAACAGGTCCACTTCCCTATATTCTAAATAACCCTTCTTTTCCACTACCTCTCACGGGTGTTGGGCTAGAAGGGAGGTTAAAGCACTTACATTAAAGGTAGATTTTGAAAAATTAAAGCTTACAATTTTGTCTGCTGGTGCTCAATAAGCATTTGCTACTGTTGAGCAATGAAAAATTTTCCTGAGTATGGCTTCAAGAATCTACACTGGCTTTTGTTTCCTGACAACTTAAGTCAGGGCTGTCCACAACTGATTTAGGGAAGTGCAAGGCAGAAGGATTCTGAAACAGTACTCATTCTATTCAAGCTTATAAGATTTTCTTTTTTGTCCTGCACATAATTAGATGGAACTCCCATTCCTACTTAATCCTAGCTCCAGAGCTGACAGATACAGGGGAGTAACGAGCATCTCATTATGTTGATTATGTATTATGTGTGTGTGTGTATATATATATATATATATATATATGTAATTTATATATATTATATATTTTGCCTTTGTATGAAATAACTTTGTCCTCATTATAATAACTTATAAATATAGTCAGTATATGCTTATTTTAGTATTGAGATTGAATTATGTACAACATAGTCATTGATTCATCGTGAAATTATATACCATCCACCTCTTCTGAAAATTCCCTGGGAAAATGTAGCGAATGCTTCAAATATATCAGATAATTCTTTGCAGAGGAAATATTTTGTCTCCTATCAGTATAAGCAATCTGTGTTAGAATGAATAATTTAAGCATTTTATTAAAATCGTTTAACAAAGCAGATTAATTAACAACAAATTATTTTAAAAAATTTAACAAAAAATTAAATGCTAGAATGTTAAAGCTTGTGACTTTCATTACACAGCAAGTAAATGGCAGATGTAAGATGTCAATGCAGATCTTCCCTGTTATCAAGAAGAAATTTTCTTCTTATTTTGCTAAATTAAAGAATTCCTAAAGCTGAAGGGGTTTGCAGACCCATAGGAGGAACAACAATATGAAGTAACCACTACCCCTCCCCACCCCCAGAGCTCCCTGGGACTAAACCACCAACCACCAACCATAGAAAATACATGGTGGGACTCTAGCTGCATATGTAGCAGAGAATGGCCTAGTCAGTCATCAATGGGAGGAGAGGCCCTTGTCCTGTGGAGGCTCTATTCCCCAGTATAGGGGAATGTGAGGGCCAGGAAGTGGGAGTGGTTGGATTGGCGAGCAGAGGGAGGGGGTGGGAATAGGGGTTTTCGAAGGAGAAACCAGGAAAGGAGATGACATTTGAAATATAAATACAGAGAATATCTAATAAAAGAAAAAATTAAAAAAAGAATTCCGTAAAATGTTGATTTACATAAGAAGTTTAATACATCACCAGCTTATAGATATGTGACTAGAAGGACATCCCAGAAAGAACAAGCTGGGCATGATTGTTGAAGCTTCTTGATAGTGTTACAATAGAAGAGGCAGCATCTAGGAGGGCTTTACTTCTGTTGAATCAACACTGATCTAACTGAGATTTTCTTCAGCATCTGTGTTTACATTTCAGGAATGGCTATATACTTTGTGGGGTCCCTTGTTCAAAATAAGGCTTTCAATGTGGCAATTGCAGAACATTAACCAAGTGCAGGGTTATAGTGCCCATGAAATGGCCTGGCTAATAGAAGAAACAGATCAGCTATGCATAGATTTCCCACTTGCCTTTAAAGACCCTTTTATAGGTCACATAAATTACAGCTCTAAGTCTGCTAATGTACCTATAAAAACTGCTAAAACATATGCAGCTAGTTCACTTTAGAAGCACACAGGCCCAGTTTCTAAGTGTGTTCTTATTCTTTCATATTTTAGGAGAAAATAATGCAACAGATGGGGCTATGGCTTTTGCTTTTCCCCATCATGAAATATTTTTTGGTATGTAAAAGCAACAACACACTGAATGATGAACATGCATATATGCTAGATACATAGGTTTCAAATTCATTCACAGCCTTTTCTGGTATATTCCTTATTATACTTCCCAGTCTTATCCACATCAGAGGGTGCACTGTTATAAATTTGGTATTTTGATATTCATATATGTTTTGGCTGTGCTCATATATGTTCCTAGAATAGGCAGTCTTATTCATTCCTACAATAAATGTTAATATGTATTAAATACCCACCACATGTACATAGTGCTCTGCACTCAGGCAGTGCAGTAAGACTCAACAGTTATTAGTATCAATAGAAATAATAAAACCACTCAAGATTTATACATTTATTTTTAGTTTGCTTTTGTTGTCCATAGACAAGAATATACTATAAATAGAGAAATGTGTCATGTTTTTGGATATGAAGTCTTATCACCAATATGTCAATTTTCCCCAAGTTTATTTATAACTTTAATGAGGTTTAAAAGAAAAATGCCAATTTCCCTCCTCCGTCCTGGAACCAATATGATGGCTTTAAAAAGCATCTAAATTAGAAATAATGGTTGCAAAATTATGTGCGGGGCAGAGAGCATGGGAGAATTAAGGGAGTGGGAGAAAACCCACATCCTGCCAGAGTTCTGGTGATCTGGGCAGGCGGGTGTGGAAGACCGCTTTCCACGTGACCCTGCATGGGTGTCTGGCTGTGTGAAGACATTGGACCCCAGCTCTGTGGGTGGTGGACAAGGGACATTCCTAGGTAACAGGTTCTCAGTCTTCTGTATCTCACACTGGATACCGCTGAATAGCTGAAATCAGAATGGGACCCCGGGGCATGACTTGGTCAGTCCCATGACCAAAGGGAGGAGAGAGCAGGGGGGAGAGGGGAGTCCTATATGGTTCTCACATGGGTAAGAGTCCTTGGTCCTGTCTGTGATTTGAGCGCAGGAAGGTGGGAGGTTAGGTGCGGTTTGTTATGGGAAAGCCTATCCCATCATTCAAGCATGGCAGGCCTTGATGAGCAGAGACAGTATATGGTTTTAGAGCTTTATTGTAGAAAGGAGGGAGGAAAGAGAGAAGGTAGAAATAGGGAGAGAGGCTGGACATGGCTTCAGAGAGAGGGGGGGTAAGGGAGAGAGAGAAGGAGGGCTAGAAAGGTGAAAGCTTAAAGAGAGTGAGGAGGGGCCAAGCAGCTCCTTTTATAATGGGCTGGGCTATCAGGTAACTGTGGGGAGGAACATACCTGGCTATATAGGGGTGGAATCTAGCCAGATTGCCAGAAGCTTGGGACATTGTCTGTGTGATTTATAGTCACAGAATTATGGAGTTAGGGGCTCTGTGATGTCAGGCACCTGACTCTGGGAATGTGGCTCGCTTTTCCGAGTTTTCTACTGGGTGGCCAGAGCAAGACTCATTCAACCAAACTAGGCTGCCTATCACAGCCCCACAAGTATGATAATTGAAATCCTCGGTGAGGTTGAGCTTTATTGTATGTTTAAACCCCAGTAATTAGAATTAAATTAAATTAAATTATGGACACATCCATTGATTGATGGAAGCATACACATTCAAATTTACTATCTGTTAAAAGTGGCATCTTGGACCTGGTATACAGGTTTCCCTACTGTGTTCTGCCATTGGTTCTTTGGCCATACAGCTTGATCATATGAAAGATTTCCCTTGGACGTTTTGCAGGCACATCATCCTGAATTACACAGTGGCTGGACTCATTTATGTTCCTACCCATAGCAGATATCAGTTCATTTTAGCCCTGACTATTCATCACTGCTTAACTGTAATTAACCATGCTGATAGATCTGTATGATAAATTATTGTGGTTTAATTCACAGTTCACTAGTAACTAAAGATGTTGGACATCTGTCATCTCTAAGTCCTCTTCAGTGAAGTGTCTTCAGGATTTTTAAAGACTTTCTTACTTTTCTCTCTCTCCCATTTCTTTCTTTTTTTTTAATGGTTTGAAGGATATTTATACATCATAGACCCCAGTCCTTTGACAGATACTTGATTTATAAACATTTTCGTCAGTTTCTACCTTGTCTTTTTATTCTTTTAAAAGAATTTGGAAAGTAAAAGTTTTTGTACTTTTGTGTACTGTATCAGCTTCTTTTGTGGATGTTACTTTTGATAGAAATTTTTAATCATACCATACAGAATGATATCTATTTTTTTAAAAAAATGTTTCTGTTTCGCATTTAAATATGATTTTAAGACATATTTAAAATAAGGTGTGAACTTCATTTTGTTTCACTGGCTTAATCTATGGATGTTCAGTTGAATTTATACCATTATTGAGAAAATGACCCTTTCTCCATTGAATTATTTCTGTTCCTTTTGTCATATGTACTTTGGGTGTATTTGTGTGGTTCTATTTCTCGGTTCTCTATTTTGTCTCATTGATCTTTGATTCTGTTCATCTGCCAGTACCATGATGTTTCAATTATTGCAGCTATACTGTAAGCTGTAACTTAGAGTAAAGTGATTCTATTTTATTCTTTTCTTTTTCAAAATTGTTGAAATCAGTATAGGATCTGTGAGCTTCTGTAATAAATTTTAGAATAGGTTTAGCTATTCATGAACAAATCTTTGCCAGGCACTCTGACATTTACAATGTAATATGCTATTACCTTATTGTTAGTCCTAATTTATACTATTAGATAAAAGAATAAATAATTTTTAATATTGTATATGATAAAGAAACAGTCTAATATAAGATAGAGTTTCAGGACAAAGAGAATAAAATATTATAATATTCAAATTACATAGCAAATATGAAGACAAAGTTATCAATTTTAAATAAATTGCTCTGTACCCTGAAGTTACTTAGAAAAAAATTAACCCCAGTAACAGTGATTGTCCATGGTGCCAGGGTTTTGTCTTCTAACACTTTTTCCTCCCTTGGAGAAATAGCTGACTTGAAATGTGGATCAAGGAAAGTACAAGGTGGTAAAGAGTTGTCTACTTATGCTTGAAAGCAAGGAGGCTTCAGAGATTAATGGAGTGATTTAAAATATATATATAAATATATACCCAGCGGAACCAGATCAAAGAGGTTCCAAGTGGCAAACTTTGGACAACATGAGTAAAAATAATTATTGTAATTGTTTGAATTGCATTTATTTTGAAAAACCGGGGGGGGGGGGAAGAGACAGAGACACAGAGATAGCGACAGAGAGACTCAATTTTCTTTTAAAAATGGAAATAAAAATAGAGAATCTAAGCATGTTTTTATTATTGTGTAGAATTTTACTCTGTTAAAAATGATCATCATCAGCTATCTTGGGTCCTCGATCACTCAGAGACTAGTCTGCAGAGGTGAGAGTGCAGACTACAGAAGCTACACAGCTTCTGGGACAGACCCCATTTCGGGCTCCAGACATCCGGGCACCTTCCCTGCCAGAAGAGAGGTGTCCACCCAGGAGGGCTCTGCCAGTGCATGTCAGGGAGCCATCTTGGGTCCCGGATCACTCAGAAACTAGCCTGCACAGGTGAGAGTGCAGACTACAGAAGCTGCACAGCTTCTGGGACAGGCCCTGTTTCAGGCCTTCATCTGCAGCCAGGAGGCAGGTCGGAACACCAGATATCTGTGCACCTTCCCTGCAAGAGGAGAGCTTGCCTGCAGGGGGTGCTCTGACCACTGAAACTCAGGAGAGAGCTTGACTCCCAGGTCTGCTGACAGAGGGTAACAGAATCAAAGGAGGAACAAGCTATAACAATCAGAGACAACTATAACAACTAACTCCAGAGACTACCAGATGTAGAAAGGCAAATGTAAGAATCTTACTAACAGAATCCAAGACCAGTCACCATCATCAGAACCCAGCACTCCCACCTCAGCCAGTCCTGGATACCCCAACACACCCAAAAAGCAAGACTCAGATTTAAAATCATATCTCATGATGCTGGTAGAGCACATCAAGAAGGACTTTAATAACTCACTTAAAGAAATACAGGAGAACACTGATAAAGAGGTAGAAGTACTTAAAGAAATACAGGAAAACACAATCAAACAGGTGATGGAAATGAACAAAACCATACAAGACCTAAAAAGGGAAGAAGAAACAATAAAGAAAACCCAAAGTGAGACAACACTGGAGATAGAAACCTTAGGAAAGAAATCTGGAACCATAGATGCAAGCATCAGCAACAGAATGCAAGAGATGGAAGAGAGAATCTCAGGTGCAGAAGATTCCATAGAGAACATCTGCACAACAATGAAAGAAAATGCAAAATGCAAAAAGATCCTAACTCAAAAGATCCAGGAAATCCAGAATACAATGAGCAGACCAAACCTACGGATAATAGGAGTAGATGAGAATGAAGATTCTCAACTTAAAGGGACAGCAAATATCTTCAACAAAATTATAGAAGAAAACTTCCCAAACCTAAAGACAGAGATGCCCATGAACATACAAGAAGCCTACAGAACTCCAAATAGAGTGGACCAGAAAAGAAATCCCTGGGACACATAATAATAAGAACAACAAATGCACTAAATAAAGATGGAATATTAAAAGCAGTAAGGGAAAAAGGTCAAGTAACATATAAAGGCAGACCTATTAGAATTACACCAGACTTCTCACCAGAGACTATGAAAGCCAGAAGATTCTGGACAGATGTTATGCAGACCCTAAGAGAACACAAATGCCAGCCCAGGCTACTATACCCAGCAAAACTCTCAATTACCATAGATTGAGAAACCAAAGTATTCCACGATAAAACCAAATTTACACAATATCTTTCCACAAATCCAGCCCTTCAAAGGAAAATAGAGGGAAAACACCAACACAAGGATGGAAACTACACCCTAGAAAAAGCAAGAAAGTAATACTTCAACAAACCTAAAAGAAGACAGCCTCAAGAACAGAATCCCAACTTTAACAACAAAAATAACAGAAAGCAACAATTTCTTTTCTTTAATTTCTCTTAACATCAATGGACTCAATTCCCCAATAAAAAGACATAAACTAATAGACTGGCTACACAAACAGAACCCAACATTTTGTTGCTTACAGGAAACTCACCTCAGGGAAAAGGACAGACACTACTTCAGAGTGAAAGGCTGGAAAACAATTTTCCAAGCAAATGGTCTGAAGAAACAAGCTGGAGTAGCCATTCTAATATTGAATAAAATTGACTTCCAACCCAAAGTTATCCAAAGGACAAGGAAGGGCACTTCATACTCATCAAAGGTAAATTCTACCAAGATGAACTCTCAATTCTGAATATCTATGCTCCAAATATAAGGGCAGCCACATTCATTAAAGAAATTTTAGTAAAGCTCAAAGCACACATTGCACCTCAGACAATAATAGTGGGAGACTCAACACCCCACTCTCACCAATGGACAGATCATGGAAACATAAACTAAACAGACACATGGACACTAACAGAAGTTATGAAACAAATGGATTTAATTGATATCTACAGAACATTTTATTCTAAAACAAAAGGATATACCTTCTTCTCAGTGCCACATGCTACCTCCTCCAATATTGACCATATAATTGGTCACAAAACAGGCCTCAACAGATACAAAAATATTGAAATTATCCCATGGATCCTATCTGATGATCACAGACTAAGGCTGATCTTCAATAACAACATAAAAAATAGAAAGCCAACATTCACATGGAAACTGAACAACACTCTACTCAATGATTCCTTCGTCAAGGATGAAATAAAGAAATTAAAGTCTTTTTAGAGTTTAATGAAAATGAAGCCACAGCATGCTCAAATTTATGGGACACAATGAAGGCAGTCCTAAGAGGAAAATTCATAGCCCCGAGTGCCTCCAAAAAGAAACCAGAGAGAGCATACACTAGCAGCCTGACAGCACACCTAGAAGCTCTAGACCTAAAGGAAGCAAATTCACCCAAGAGGAGAAGAAGGCAGGAAATAATCAAACTCAGGGCTGAAATCAACCAAGTGGAAACAAAAAGAACTATTCAAAGAATAAACCAAACCAGGAGCTGGTTCTTTGAGAAAATCAACAAAATAGATAAACCCTTAGCCAGACTAACTAGAGGGCACAGGGACAGTATCCTTATCAACAAAATCAAAAATGAAAAAGGAGATATAACAACAGAACCTGAGAAAATCCAAAACATCATCAGATCCTACTACAAAAGGCTATACTCAACAAAACTAGAAAACCTTGATGCAATGGACAACTTCCCAGACAGATACCAGATACCAAAGTTAAATCAGGATCAGATTAATGTTCTAAACAGTCCCATTTACCCTAAAGAAATAAAAGCAGTCATCAATAGTCTCCCAACCAAAAAAAGCCTAGGACCAGATGGGTTCAGTGCAGAGTTCTTTTTTTTTTTTTTAATTTTCAATATTTTTTATTACGTATTTTCCTCAATTACATTTCCAATGCTATCCCAAAAGTCCCCCATACACCCCACACTTCCCTACCCACCCATTCCCATTCTTTTGCCCTGGTATTCCCCTGTATTGGGGCATATAAAGTTTGCAAGTCCAATGGGCCTCTCTTTCCAGTGATGGCCGACTAGGCCATCTTTTGATACATATGCAGCTAGAGACAAGAGCTCCGGGGTACTGGTTAGTTCATTATGTTGTTCCCCCTATAGGGTTGCAGATCCCTTTAACTCCTTGGGTACTTTCTCTAGCTTCTCCATTGGGAGCCCTGTGATACATCCAATAGCTGACTGTGAGCATCCACTTCTGTGTTTGCTAGGCCCCAGCATCGTCTCACAAGAGACAGCTATATCTGGGTCCTTTCAGCGAAATCTTGCTAGTGTATGCAATGTTGTCAGCGTTTGGTAGCTGATTATGGGATGGATCCCTGGATATGGCAGTCTCTAGATGGTCCATCCTTTCATCAGAGCTCCAAACTTTGTTTCTGTAACTCCTTCCATGGGTGTTTTGTTCCCAATTCTAAGAAGGGGCATAGTGTCCACACTTTGGTCTTCATTCTTCTTGAGTTTCATGCGTTTAGCAAATTGTATCTTATATCTTGGGTATCCTAAGTTTTGGGCTAATATCCACTTATCAGTGAATACATATTGTGTGAGTTCCTTTGTGATTGTGTTACCTCACTCAAGATGATGCCCTCCAGGTCCATCCATTTGCCTAGGAATTTCATAAACTCATTCTTTTTAATAGCTAAGGAGTACTCCATTGTGTAAATGTACCACATTTTCTATATCCATTCCTCTGTTGAGGGGCATCTGGGTTCTTTCCTGCTTCTGGCTATTATAAATAGGGCTTCTATGAACATAGTGGAGCATGTGTCCTTCTTACTGGTTGGGACATCTTCTGGATATATGCCCAGGAGAGGTATTGCTGGATCCTCCGGTAGTACTATGTCCAATTTTCTGAGGAACTGACAGACTGCTTTCCAGAGTGGTTGTACAAGCTTGCAATCCCAACAACAATGGAGGAGTGTTCCTCTTTCTCCACATCCCCGCCAGCATCTGCTGTCACCTGAATTTTTGATCTTAGCCATTCTGACTGGTGTGAGGTGGAATCTAAGGGTTGTTTTGATTTGCATTTCCCTGATGATTAAGGATGTTGAACATTTTTTCAGGTGCTTCTCTGCCATTCAGTATTCCTCAGGTGATAATTCTTTGTTCAGTTCTGAGCCCCATTTTTTAATGGGGTTATTTGATTTTCTGGAGTCCACCTTCTTGAGTTCTTTATATATATTGGATATTAGTCCCTTATCTGATTTAGGATAGGTAAAGATCCTTTCCCAATCTGTTGGTGGTTTTTTTTGTCTTATTGATGGTGTCTTTTGCCTTGCAGAAGCTTTGCAGTTTCATGAGGTCCCACTTGTCAACTCTCGATCTTACAGCACAAGCCATTGCTGTTCTATTCAAGAATTTTTCCCCTGTGCCCATATCTTCAAGGCTTTTACCCACTTTCTCCTCTATTAGTCTCAGTGTCTCTGGTTTTATGTGAAGTTCCTTGATCCACTTAGACTTGACCTTAGTACAAGGAGATAGGAATGGATCGATTCGAATTCTTCTACATGATAACAACCAGTTGTGCCAGCACCATTTGTTGAAAATGCTGTCTTTCTTCCACTGGATGTTTTTAGCTCCCTTGTCGAAGATCAAGTGACCATAGGTGTGTGGGTTCATTTCTGGGTCTTCAATTCTATTCCATTGGTCTTCTTGTCTGTCACTATACCAGTACCACACAGTTTTTATCACAATTGCTTTGTAGTACAGCTTTAGGTCAGGCATGGTGATTCCACCAGAGGTTCTTTTATCCTTGAGAAGAGTTTTTGCTATCCTAGGTTTCTTGTTATTCCAGATGAATTTGCAGATTGCACTTTCTAATTCATTGAAGAATTGATTTGGAATTTTGATGGGGATTACATTGAATCTGTAGATTGCTTTTGGCAAGATAGCCATTTTTACAATGTTGATCCTGCCAATCCATGAGCATGGGAGATCTTTCCATCTTCTGAGATCTTCTATAATTCCTTACTTCAGAGACTTGAAATTTTTATTATACAGATCTTTCACTTCCTTAGTTAGAGTCACGCCAAGATATTTTATATTATTTGTGACTATTGAGAAGGGTGTTGTTTCTCTAATTTCTTTCTCAGCCTGTTTATTCTTTGTGTAGAGAAAGGCCATTGATTTGTTTGAGTTAATTTTATATCCAGCTACTTCACCGAAGCTGTTTATCAGGCTTAGGAGTTCTCTGGTGGAATTTTTAGGGTCACTTATATATACTATCATATCATCTGCAAAAAGTGATATTTTGACTTCATCTTTTCCAATTTGTATCCCTTTGATCTCCTTTTGTTGTTGAATTGCTCTGGCTAGGACTTCAAGTATAATATTGAATAGGTATGGAGAAAGTGGACAGTCTTGTCTTGATGTGTTCTTGGATTCGGTTAGCAAGAACTTTATTGAGGATTTTTGCATCAATATTCATAAGGGATATTGGTCTGAAGTTTTCTATCTTTGTTGGGTCTTTTTGTGGTTTAGGTATCAGAGTAATTGTGGCTTCATAGAATGAGTTGGGTAGAGTACCTTCTGTTTCTATTTTGTGGAATAGTTTGTGAAGAACTGGGATTAGATCTTCTTTGAAGGTCTGATAGAACTCTGCACTAAACCCATCTGGTCCTGGGATTTTTTTTGTTTGGGAAACTATTAATGACTGCTTCTATTTCTTTGGGGGATATAGGGCTGTTTAGATCATTAACCTGATCTTGATTCAACTTTGGTACCTGGTATCTTTCTAGAAACATCTCCATTTCATCCAGGTCCTCCAGTTTTGTTGAGTATAGCCTTTTGTAGAAGGATCTGATGGTGTTTTGGATGTCTTCAGGATCTGTTGTTATGTCTCCTTTTTCATTTCTGATTTTGTTAATTAGAGTGCTTTTCCTGTGCCCTCTAGTGAGTCTGGCTAAGGGTTTATCTATCTTCTTGATTTTCTCAAAGAACCACCTCTGCAGAGTTTTATGAGACCTGCAAAGAAGACCTAATTCCAACTCTTCTCAAACATTCCACAAAATAGAAACAGAAGGTACTCTACCCAATTCATTCTATGAAGCCACAATTACTATGATACCTAAACCACACAAAGATCCAACAAAGATAGAGAACTTCAGGCCAATTTCCCTTATGAATGTCAATGCAAAAATACTCAATAAAATCCTCACAAAGTGTATCCAAGAACACATCAAAATGATCATCCATCATGACCAAGTAGGCTTCATCCCAGGGTTGCAGGGATGGTTTATTATGGAAATCCATCAACGTCATCCGGTATATAAACAAACTCAAAGACAAAAACTACATGATCATCTCCTTAGATGATGAGAAAGCATTTGAGAAAATTCAACACCCCTTCATGATAAAAGATTTTAGAAAGATCAGGAATTCAAGGCCCATAACTAAACATAATAAAAGCAATCTATAGCAAACCAGTATCCAACATCAAAATAAATGGAGAGAAAGTCGATGCAATCCCACTAAAATCTGGAACTAAACAAGGCTGCCAACTTTCTCCCTACCTATTCAATATAGTACTTGAAGTTCTAACCAGAGTTAATTGACAGCAAACGGACATTAAGCGGATACAAATTGGTAAGGAAGAAGTCAAAATATCACTATTTGCAGGTGACAGGATAGTATATATAAGTGACCCCAATAATTCCACCAGAGAACTTCTAACCCTGATAAACAGCTTCAGTGTACTAGCTGGATATAAAAATAACACAAATAAATCAATGGCCTTTCTCTACACAAAGGATAAATGGACTGAGAAAGAAATTATGGAAACAACAGCCTTCACAATAGTCACAAATAATATAAAATACCTTAGTGTTACTCTAACTAAGGATGTGAAATATATGTATGATAAGAAGTTCCAGTTTCTGGAGAAAGAAATTGAAGAAGATCTCAGAAGATGGAAAGATCTCCCATGCTCATGGATAGGCAGGATTAATATAGTAAAAATGGCTATTCTACCCAAAGCAATCTATAGATTCAAAATTCCAATGCAATTCTTCACTAGGATAGAAAGGGCAATTTGCAAATTCATCTGGAAAAATAAAAAACCTCGGATAGCAAAAACTATTCTTAACAATAAAAGAACCTCTGGTGGAATCACCATGCCCGACATTGAGCTGTACTACAGAGCAATTGTGATAAAAACTGCATGGTACTGGTACAGTGACAGACAGGTAGATCAATGGAAGAGAATTGAAGATCCAGAAATGAATCCATACACCTAGGGTCACTTGATCTTTGACAAGGAAGCTAAAACCATCCAGTGGAAAAAAACACAGCATTTCCAACAAATGGTGCTGGCACAACTGGTGGTTATCATGTACAAGAATGCAAATTGATCCATTCTTATATCCTTGTACAAAGCTCAAGTCTAAGTGGATCAAAGTCCTCCACATAAGACCAGAGACACTGAAATTAATAGAGGAGAAAGTAGGGAAAAGCCTCGAAGATATGGGCACAGGGGAAAAAGTCCTAAACAGAATAGCAATGGCTTGTGCTGTAAGATCAAGAATTGACAAATGGAACCTCATAAAATTGCAAAGCTTCTGTAAGGCAAAAGTCACTGTCAATAAGACAAAAAGGCCACCAAGAGATGGGGATAGGATTTTTACCAATCCTAAATCTGATAGGGGACTAATATCCAATATATACAAAGAGCTCAAGAAGCTGGACTCCAGAAATTCAAATAACCCCATTAAAAAATGGGTTTCAAGCCGGGCATGGTGGCGCATGCCTTTAATCCTAGCACTTGGGAGGCAGAGGCAGGCGGATTTCTGAGTTTGAGGCCAGCCTGGTCTACAAAGTGAGTTCCAGGACAGCTAGGGCTACACAGAGAAACCCTGTCTCAAAAAAAAACAAAACAAAACAAAAAAAAAATTGGGTTTCAGAGGTAAACAAAGAATTCTCAACTGAGGAATACCGAATGGCTGAGAAACACCTGAAAAAATGTTCAACATCCTTAATCATCAGGGAAATGCAAATCAAAACAACCTTGAGATTCCACCTCACACCAGTCAGAATGGCTAAGATAAAAAAATTCAGGTGACAGCAGATGCTGGCAAGGATGTGGAGAAAGAGGAACACTCCTTCATTGTTGGTGGGATTGCAAGCTGGTACAACCAATCTGGAAATCAGTCTGTCGGTTCCTCAGAAAATTGGATATAGTACTACCGGAGGATCCAGCAATTCCTCTCCTGGGCATATACCCAGAAGATGTTCCAACATGTAATAAGGACACATGCTCCACTATGTTCATAGCAGCCTTATTTATAATAACCAAAACCTGGAAAGAACCCAGATGCCCCTCAACAGTAGAATGGATACAGAAAATGTGGTACATTTACACAATGGAGAACTACTCAGCTATTAAAAACAATGAATTTATGAAATTCTTGGACAAATGGATGTATCTGGAGGATATCATCCTTAGTGAGGTAACCCAATCACAAACAAAGTCTTTATATATGCACTCACTGATAAGTGGATATTAGCCCAGATACATAGAACAGCCAAGATACCATTTGCAAAACACAAGAAAATCAAGAAGAGGTAAGGCCAATGCATGGATACTTCATTCCTCCTTTGAATAGGGAACAAAATACCCATGAAAGGAGTTAGAGAGACAAAATTTGGACCTAACACAAAAGGATGGACTATCCAGAGACTACACCACTTGGGGATCCATCCCATAATCAGCCACCAACCCCAGACACTATTACATATGCCAGAAAGATTTTGCTGAAGGCACCCTGTTATACCTGTCTCCTATGAGGCTATGCCAGTGCCTGGAAAATACAGAAGTGGATGCTCACAGTCATCTATAAGATGGAACATGGCCCCCAATGGAGAAGCTAGAGAAAGCACCCAAGGAGCTGAAGGCGTCTGCAACCCTATAGGTGGAACAAAAATATGAACTAACCAGTACCCCCAGAGCTCATATCTCTTGTTGCATATGTATCAGAAGATGGCGTAGTCGGTCATTACTAGGAAGAGAGGCCCCTTGGTATTGTAAACTTTATATGCCCCAGTACGGGGGAATGCCAGGGCCAAGAAGTGGGAGTGGGTAGGTAGGGGAGTGGGGTGGAGGGAAGGTATAGGGAACTTTCGGGATAGCATTTGAAATGTGTATAAAGAAAATATCTAATAAATAAATAAATAATCATCACACCACATTTACAGGCATGTTATTAATAGTGTTAAAGCCATTAGTTAAATGGTTGATGGGTGAATGAACATCTGCATGGTGTTTGTTACAGGCAGAATAAGGCTTTCTTTTCTCATCCTGGTTCTTAAAGCTTGGGAGCTGTTACCTTTCATGGTAATTTGGCCTTTTTATATATGGTTAAGTAAGGGACTTATAAAAAGTTTATGGGTCATAGAGAGATTAATATCTTTGACAATAGAAGGTGAGGTCAGAGTCATGGAGGTTTGTGAGCCTAGGAAGTCCAGCTGCCTCTAGAAGCTGGAAAAAACATGTGAAAATATTCTGGAGCCGTAGCTCTGCAGATCAGTTTTAGACTTCTGACTCTTAGAGTCACAAGATAAAACATTTATCTGGTTCTAAATCACTAAATTTATGATATTCTATTATGACCACAATAGAAACCTAATATGCCTTTACAGTTATACGAGTTAGCTCACTTCTTAAACATATTTTGATCTCTGGAGTCCTTGACCTCAGAGTTATTACCAGTTGATTTTCAAAGGGATATTGGAGGCATGTAAGTGTCTGAGCGCCACTGATTTTGACACACCTTTAAATTATTTTATATTAATAGTTAATAGCAGATTCACAGCAGAATCCAATATATTAAAATATTTTTAATCTTTGAGAATTTTACACATGTATTCAATATTTTCATATTTACCTAAATTCCTAATGTCCTTTTTAAAAAAAATTCATTGAGCCCAGTTAGTATTATATAAATGCATATGGGTATGCAACATCCATTGTAGCACAGTCAATTTATGAGGTTACCCCCCACTAAAAAATAACAAAAACAAAAACCAAACTGGCCCTCCCTTCCCTAGAAGCCAGTTAGCTGCTCAGTTGCTCTGTTACTCCTCAGCTAGGGGTCAGGGTCCTTTGTATCCATCCTCCATCTGTGCTGGTATATCATCAGATTTGATCTTTTGTAAGCAGATCAGAAAGAGCTGTGCACATTGCTGGGAGACATCAATCTCACACAGATGTCAATCTTGTGAGCCACAATAATGGCTCGTCAGGCAAGATATAACCACAAGTACAATGGTGTCTTGAGTACTATTGGAGTAAAACAATCCTTAGACTTAAGGTCTTTTCCAGGTGAGGCAATTTATGCCTGGTTCTATAATTCTGGCCAGGAACTTGTATTTGGGGAACTCATAGACCCAAGTAATGAACTTAGTACTATTATTTTGGTAAATGTATGTACTATCAAACTGCCTTCTAAATATGTGTGTGTGTACTCATAGGTGCCTCTCTCAGCTCTTATCAGAGAAGCTTCTTTGTGCAGGAGTGGCTTTGAATAGAGTCTACCAATCAACGTGCTGAGAGTAAGTATCCATGAAGTATTCAGCTATAAATGATACATCCATATCCTATAATCTCTTTTGCCTGCTCATGGAATATTGGGGAAGATGGGATAGATAAATTCTAAAAGCCAGAGGTTGGGTAGGACTAAAGCAAAACGGTGTCTTCTGAATATAAAAGGGCCATTGTACTCATGCACATAACAGATGCTGAAATCCAATACATTTAATGCGTAATTTATTATGGCTAGAGAGATGGAGCATTCTTTTTGCATTTGAGTGCTCTGCCATGTACTAACTGCTAATATATTTTACTTACATTACTATTCCTTTACCTCTTTTTTTTTTTTTTTAAAGATTTATTTATTATATGCAAGTATACTGTAGCTGTCTTCAGACACTCCAGAAGAGGGCGCCAGATCTCGTTACGGATGGTTGTGAGCCACCATGTGGTTGCTGGGATTTGAACTCTGGACCTTCGGAGGAGCAGTCGGGTGCTCTTACCCACTGAGCCATCTCACCAGCCCTCCTTTACCTCTTAAAACTGCCTTGTAGGTTGTATTTATGTATTCCAAAATAAATATATACATAGCAAACACCTCTTCTTTATTCTAAATCATAGCTACTCATTGAATATTTTATGGAACATGCTGTGTGAATAAACTAAGATATCTGTGTCATTGAAATTTCAATATTTTCTTTTATGTCTCAGTTCTTCGTTTGTAAAACAGAGCAGATAGAAACATCTTACTGGTGATATTGTGGTGATTCAATGAAGTATTTCTTGTAAACCACTTAGCACATATTGACTAAATTTTGCTTCATAACTCAATTACTACTTGGTGTTACTAATTTATCTTATATTTTGCAAAGAGTTGTTGACTGGAAGAAAAAGATTTTATATGTGGGTTACAAGAATGAAAAGACTGTACCAATATGCAATCATCACTATTATATGTCAGTCTTCAGATATCTCTAGAGTCATATCTGGACTTGGTGCTCTGCTCCATAGCTTCTCAGCTCAATTACTTATTGATACGGGATATGATACACTTTTATAGATGGCAGAGGAAGTTTCACCTCAATCCTTCCCCCTTCTTCTCATTATAGAACCAGGAATTTCTATTCTTTTGCTTTCCTATACAAATTCTCAAATCAGAACTTGTCATGGCTTGTATGCCAAAGGTTCAGTTGTGCTGATAAAAATAAAAAGGAGGCTCCCACCTGCAACTTAATTTACGGTTTCTGCAGAAATAATCCATGCTGAGGACAATTAAGTTGGGAGAAACCTTTGAACCTTTCTCAAGTTGCCAGCTTAGATTTTTGCATATGACTGTTAGTGCAGATATAATTAGACAAATACTGAAGAGCAGGCACATAGCTGTCAATCTACTAAAAATTTTACAAAAGCTATGCTTGACTATGTGAGGCAAGTGATCTGTTCAGGCAAACTGATTTATATTTTCAGAATGTTATAACATTTAAAGCTGTATGAAAGATGTTATTTTAGGGTAATAGAATCTATTTTTTTATGAATAAAAACTATACTATTATGACCCTAAAATGAAGAATGCAGATTCAAGTCTCAACGGTGAATTTGATAATTTCAAATCCCTAGGGAGGAATTATGACTCATTCTTTTTGTGCATATAATTTAAAGGGTTAGAACATTATGTAGATCTTAGAAATATAATTAATAATGAAAGATTATACCCTGTCAGCTACTGGGTGATCATTTTTACTTAATTTATTTTTGTGACACTTTATGGAGAATATTAAGTGTGTTAAACTTTCCAAAAATTTCTCTTACCTTGCTATAGAAGACAAATTGTCATTCAAGGAAAACCTAACTGTAATTTCTTATTCAGTTTTAGATTTCTGAAATAATGGATACTTTAGGATGATTTGGTTAGTAGGTTTTGTTGCTTTTTTCCTTTCCTTTCCTTTCCTTTCCTTTCCTTTCCTTTCCTTTCCTTTCCTTTCCTTTCCTTTCCTTTCCTTTCCTTTCCTTTCCTTTCCTTTCCTTTTCTTTTTAGATATTTTCTTTATTTACATTCCAAATGTAAATTCCTAGTTTCCCCTCCAAAAATCCCCTATCCCCTCCCATTCCCCCTGATCACTAACCGACCCACTCCTGCTTCCTGGCCCTGGCATTCCCCTATACTGGGGCATAGAGCCTTCACAGGACCAAGGGCCTCTGTAGGTTTTGTTTCTTAACAACTTTGTTGGGGTATAATTTGTCTACTAAGGAAGCATGCATACGGTATATAAATAAAGGATTGTTCACCCTACTTAATGTGGCATTGGCAGTATTACTAAGATATTGTACATTTTATGGTTTTAACATCCATACAATTATTTTTGTTGCTACCTCCTAACCATAATTATTTTACTCTTATGAATTGTAACGTAAACATCTGACATGCAGGATATCTGCAACCCTTGTGAAATGATCATTTGATCACCAACTGGGTGTCAACCCACAGGTTGAGAAGCACTGCCTTAGTGTGTCTGACATGTAGGTAAAATTTGCGTGTAGCGAGATCTTTCTGTTATTTTCTCAGGGGAAACCATGACGTTATTTTGCCATATTTTGTTTCCATAAAATATAATGTTGCTTTCATTTTAGACTATGTATTTAAAAGGATAGCATTTAAAAATTAAGATATAGCTCACAGAGTGTAAAATGCTCCCTCCTGTTATATATTTATGTATCTAAATAGATAATAAAACCTGCTCAGTAAATATCACGTGGCTCTACCCCTGGGCAAATTATTACAGGCAACTGAGAACAGCTGAGAGTACAAGAAATACGATTGCCTGGCTGAGAGCCCCACACTTGGTTATTCAATACAAGAAATACGATTGCCTGGCCGCGAGCCCCATACTTGGCTATTCAATATCAAAAGGCAGGTCTAAATCATATACATGTAAGTGATTTAGTTTATTATTTTTAATTATGTGTCTATGTGTCTCTGTGTGCTTATGCGTATGTGAATGCAGGTGCCAGCTAAGGACAGTGGTGTAGGATCACCTTGAAGCAGGGGTTATAGGTACCTGCATGTTCCCTGATGTGGGTTCTAGGACTTAATCCAGAGTTGTCTGGGAGAGCAGTGCATGATCTTAACCCTGGGTGTACACACACACACACACACACACACACACACACACACACACACATATGCAATTGCTCCAAAACCATATGTTTATAACACTGTCCATTATCTCATAGACATCCCTTAGCAGCTTTATTAGATAGAATCTGACTGTTTATAGTACTCAGTCTACTTGGCAACTTCTGATGACCTTTCTGTATTGATGTGAACACTAGGTCTTATTCATTACTGCACCTTTACCAAAAGACAGGAACTAGATGTGAACATTCCAACTTCTTTTTTATTTTTATGTGATTTCTACTCTAAGTCCACTGCATTTCCTTTTGAATTTGGGTATCAATATCTATTTATTCCACAAAAAGTCTATTCAAGCTTTGTTTGAGATGCTGCTTAATCATTCAGTCAATAAAACTCTGCTTTTAAATCCTGAAAATATCTATCCTTCTAATCCTTCAACATGATATGCACTGTTATTTCAGTAAGACTTTTCGATATTTGGTAGTTAATTTTTGATAAATTTATTCCTAGTTTTTTTCTTTCTTTTTTGTTTATTTTTAAGTCTTTTTTAATTAGATATTTTCTTTATTTACATTTCAAATGTTATCCCATTTCCTAGTTTCCTCTCCAAAAATCCTCTATCATCTCTCCAGCCCCCTGCTCCCCAACCCACCCACTCCTGCTTCCTGGCCTTGGCATTCCCCAATACTGGGGCATAGAACCTCCTAGTTTTTTCTTAAAAATTTACACTATTATCACTTATTACATAGATCTACATGGATTTTGAATATTGACCATGCAGACTTCAGAATTTCATTAGTGGTTATAATGTTTATCATTCTGGCCAGTTCCTTAACATTTTCTGCTTAAGTGATGATGCACGTGGCAAATAAAGAACATTTTAATTTTTGCCTTACTATGGCTGGTGTGCTTTTGTATATGATGCTAGATATAAATGGAGAGAAATATAACCTTGGGGAGGATATCTTGCCTCAACTCAATTTCAGAGCAAAGTGTTCACTATTTCTCCAGGTAGCATATGGTATAAGGCTTTTGTAAATGTATTTTATTACATTGAGGAAATTTATTTTGTTTTTAGTCACTGAGAGGGACTTTTATTATATATTCACCCCACTCAGCATACATAGGCACCTCACAATATTAAACTCTTTTACACTGATGTATTGAAGATTTTGAAGTGTGGAAAGACCTATAATTCCAGAAGACATTAAATATATTTTATATACTTTTTTTACCCTTCTTCATAATTGAAGTGCATTTAGTAACAGAAAGATTATGTGTGATGTCTGCTGGACACACTATAATGATTTTTCATTTTGACAGTGTCATTTAGATACCACTTAAAATGATTGCATCAAAATAGCTATGTCAGTGTGGCTGAATTCAGATGTCATTTTATCCTTGAGAGATGTTCTTAAGAAATTCTCTAACTACTTTTGCCTAGTTCAGAGTTTTTCTAAATATACTTCGCTTTGATTCAGTGATTTGTCCCAATGATCTGTTGTTGAAAGTATTTTTCAACTAATTCCTAAAAATTAATATTGTTTGGGAATTTGATAAGCACCAGATTTTATTCTACTCTTGATTTTCATTTATATCCCATTACCATCATTAAGTCAGATAACTAAAGGCATTTGAGAGTTCCGACTAGGGTGGTTATCAGAGTAAAAGAAATGCTAGCAGAAGGGTCAGTGTACTATTTACAGATCACTACTGTACTAGTTCACCAGGATTTTGGGAGCAATGCACTTCAGGCTAAGTGACTTCTACTTTATCCTAGAAATGATTTCTTCAGTTCTGGAGTCTATCATCTGTGATCCAGGTACATTAGCAGTGTTGTTTCTTCTGAGGATTCTGAGTGAAAAAAAAAGTTTCACCTGTTATCCCAGCTCCTGTGTGTGTGTGTGTGTGTGTGTGTGTGTGTGTGTGTGCGCGTGTGTGCATGTCTGTGTATCTGTGTGTTTGCTGGCTACTGTTACCATTTCTTCTCTTTTAGAGGTATTACACCCATGTCTGCTTGTGTCTTTACACAAAATCCTCAATATGCCCAAGTGTTTGTGTGCAAATTTCCTCTTTTTCTAAGGATAACCACGTTAGGACCTAATGCAGTAACCTTACTTTAATTCAAGTGTTTACATCTATGATTACCTTATTTTCAAATTAGTCACACTGTGAGGTCATGTTTGTAAATATGTAAATTATAGAAGAATGGAATTCAACCCATATGAGTCCTTTTTTTGCAAGAAAGATGTACCAACATTTGAATAGCTTTAGGTTGATTTTCTATAAAATGTTTCATGTTCAGGAAAATAGGTGAAAGAAAGTCAAAGATAAAAGCAAGCAAACAAGTAAGCAAGTGAACAAAAACATTGGATATTGTTCATGTTAGAGGGTGCTCATCCAAAAAATAGAAGGGACAGTATATACATTTATTTGTTCTATTGTTGAATTTAAATTTTTATTTAAAAGTACAACTCCTATAATTTAATTTTTTCTTTATGAAAAATCAGTAATGTTTCTGTCTATACATCACTTAACTGTATTGATTCCAGATTTGCTCAATCTGTAATCACCTCAGAGAGCATATGGCCCGAGCCTGTTCAGTAATGTGGAACACCTGGTATGAAATCTGTGCAGAAGGATGCTTTAATAAATATACTATGTGGGGCTTCTAAGCAAAACCTTTGTTTCCTGGTGAACAGGAAGCATCTGCCACCTCCTAAAAGAACACGCAGGCAACTGCAAGGCAGTCTCAGTGGCAAAAAGACTGCAGGGTTATTTACTGAACGCTTGTGAGGATTGCTCTCATTGGTTTTTATTTCCTTACTTTTTTTTCCCCCTGAAGATTTGTAAATGGTTTTCAGTAAATGCTATAAAGTTTTTGGATTGAGTAAAAATGCATGAGGTATAATGTTAGATAAACACAATGCTAACTTGCAGATCCCCCTCTCTTTTAAGTTAATTCTCTTACAAACGACAGAGATTAAATTTTGTTATCAGGTTATTCTGGGATCCAAACATCAACCTTGAGAGTAAATTGCTAAATTATTTTGGGCCTCACTCTTATCTTCTCAATAAGGTTATCCCTATATAATAATGTAAGATTGAGAGGCAAAATTATTCCTACTTTAGTACCAATTATTATAATGATGTTTTCCCAGGACAAAAAGTACAGCTTTGTAATTGGTCTATGCAAATCAATCATGCAGTCCTCCTGTACATTCTGTAGCCAGAAGCCAGCGGAATCTCTGTGGCCTAAAATTCTATCATGCACACCTTACTTAACACCGTCATGTGTTTCCTTGTTGCACCGAGAGAAGCCAGGATTCTTTGGAGATAGATGAGACTGTTCACTATCTTTTTTTAAAATATTTTTTATGGGGGTAGCTAGGGCGCAGGGTCGGCTGACACTCACCAGCTACCCACAACACCTGCCACAGGATCTTAAGACTTCTGGTGAGTGGAACAAAGCATCTGATCCAATCTTTAAAAAGTGACAACGATAACAACTAACCCCAGAGATTACCAGATGGCGAAAGGTAAACGTAATAATCTTACTAACAGAAACCAAGACCACTCACCATCATCAGAACCCAACACTCCAACTTCGCCCAGTCCAGGGCACCCCAACACACCGGAGAAGCTAGACCCGGATCTAAAAGCATATCTCATGATGATGGTAGAGTACATCAAGAAGGACTTTAATAACACACTTAAAGAAATACAGGAGAACACTGCTAAACAGGTAGAAGACATTAAAGAGGAAGCACAAAAATCCCTTAAAGAATTGCAGGAGAACACTGCTAAACAGGTAGAAGACATTAAAGAGGAAGCACAAAAATCCCTTAAAGAATTGTAGGAGAACACTGCTAAACAGGTAGAAGACATTAAAGAGGAAGCACAAAAATCCCTTAAAGAATAGCAGGAAAACCAGACCAAACAGGTGATGGAATTGAATAAAACCATCCAAGACCTAAAAAGGGAAGTAGAGACAATGAAGAAAACTCAAATTGAGGCAACGCTGGAGATAGAAACCCTAGGAAAGAAATCTGGAACCATAGATGCGAGCATCAGCAACAGAATACAAGAGATGGAAGAGAGAATCTCAGGTGCAGAAGACTCCATAGAGAACATTGGCACGACAATCGAAGAATATACAAAATCCAAAAAGATCCTAACTCAAAACATCCAGGAAATCCAGGACAAAATGAGAAGACCAAACCTACGGATAATAGGAATAGATGAGAACGAAGATTTTCAACTCAAAGGACCAGCAAATATCTTCAACAAACTTATAGAAGAAAACTTCCCAAACCTAAAGACAGAGATGCCCATGAACATACAAGAAGCTTACAGAACTCCAAATAGACTGGACCAGAAAATAAATTCCTCCCGACACATAATAATCAGAACAACAATTGCACTAAATAAAGATAGAATACTAAAAGCAGTAAGGTAAAAAGGTCAAGTAACATATAAAGGCAAGCCTATCAGAATTACACCGGATTTTTCACCAGAGACTATGAAAGCCAGAAGGGCCTGGACAGATCTTATACAGAAATTAAGAGAAGACAATTTCCAGCCCAGGCTACTATACCCAGCCAAACTCTCAATTACCATAGATGGAGAAACCAAAGTATTCCACGACAAAACCAAATTCACACATTATCTTTCCACGAATCCAGCCCTTCAAAGGATAATAACAGAAAAAAACCAATACAAGGACGGAAACCACGTCCTAGAAAAAGCAAGAAGGTAATCCCTCAACAAACCTAAAGAAGACAGCCACAAGAACAGAACACCAACTCTAACAACAAAAATAAAAGGAAGCAACAATTACTTCTCCCTAATATCTCTTAATATCAATGGAATCAACTCCCCAATAAAAAGACATAGACTAACAGACTGGCTACAGAAACAGGACCCAACATTTTGCTGCTTACAGGAAACTCATCTCAGAGAAAAAGATAGACACTACCTCAGAATGAAAGGCTGGAAAACAATTTTCCAAGCAAATGGTAGGAAGAAACAAGCTGGAGTAGCCATTATAATATCTGATAAGATTGACTTCCAACCCAAAGTCATCAAAAAAGACAGGGAGGGGCACTTCATACTCATCAAAGGTAAAATCCTCCAAGAGGAACTATCAATCCTGAATATCTATGCTCCAAATACAAAGGCAGCCACATTCATTAAAGATACATTAGTAAAGCTCAAACCACACATTGCACCTCACACAATAATAGTGGGAGACTTCAACACACCACTTTCACCAATGGACAGATCATGGAAGCAGAAACTAAACAGGGACACAGTGAAACTAACAGAGGTTATGAAACAAATGGATCTGACAGATATCTACAGAACATTGTATCCTAAAACAAAAGGATATACCTTCTTCTCAGCACCTCACGGTACCTTCTCCAAAATTGACCACATAATTGGTCACAAAACAAGCCTCAACATATACAAAAATATTGAAATTGTCTCATGCATCCTATCAGATCACCATGGACTAAGACTGATCTTCAATAACAAAATAAATAATAGAAAGACAACACACACATGGAAACTAAACAACACTCTTCTCAATGATACCTTGGTCAAGGAAGGAATAAAGAAAGAAATTAAGGACTTTCTGGAGTTTAATGAAAATGAAGCCACAACATACCCAAACTTATGGGACACATTGAAAGCATTTATAAGAGGAAAACTCATAGCTCTGAGTGCCTCCAAAAAGAAACTAGAGATAGCACACATTAGCAGCTTGACAACACACCTAAAAGCTCTAGAACAAAAGGAAGCAAATTCACCCAAGAGGAGTAGATGGCAAGAAATAATCAAACTCAGGGGTGAAATCAACCAAGTGGAAACAAGAAGAACAATTCAAAGAATCAACCAATCGAGGAGCTGGTTCTTTGAGAAAATCAACAAGATAGATAAACCCTTAGCCAGACTCACTAGAGGGCATAGGGAAAGTATTCTAATCAGCAAAATCAGAAATGAAATGGGAGACATAACAACAGACCCTGAAGAAATCCAAAACACCATCAGATCCTTCTACAAAAGGCTATACTCAACAAAACTGGAGAACCTGAATGAAATGGACAAGTTTCTAGACAGATACCAGGTACCAAAGATAAATCAAGATCAGGTTAATGATCTAAACAGTCCCATATCCCCTAAAGAAATAGAAGCAGTCATTAATAGTCTCCCAACCAAAAAAAGCCCAGGACCAGATGGGTTTAGTGCAGAGTTCTATCAAACCTTCAAAGAAGATCTAATCCCATTTCTTCACAAACTATTCCACAAAATAGAATCAGAAGGTACTCTACCCAACTCATTCTATGAAGCCACAATTACTCTGATACCTAAACCACATAAAGACCCAACAAAGATAGAGAACTTCAGACCAATATCCCTCTTGAATATTGATGCAAAAATCCTCAATAAAGTTCTTGCTAACCGAATTCAAGAACACATGAAAACAATCATCCATCCTGACCAAGTAGGTTTCATCCCAGGGATGCAAGGATGGTTCAATATAAGAAAATCCATCAATGTAATCCATTATATAAACAAACTCAAAGACAAAAACCACATGATCATCTCATTAGATGCTGAAAAAGCATTTGAAAAAATCTAACACCCATTCATGATAAAAGTCTTGGAAAGATCAAGAATTCAAGGCCCATACCTAACCATGATAAAAGCAATATACAGCAAACCAGTAGCCAACATCAAAGTAAATGGTGAGAAGCTGGAAGCAATCCCACTAAAATCAGGGACTAGACAATGCTGCCCACTCTCTCCCTACCTATTCAACATTGTACTTGAAGTTCTAGCCAGAGCAATTAGACAGCAAAAGGAGATCAAGGGGATACAAATCGGAAAAGAAGAAGTCAAAATATCGCTTTTTGCAGATGATATGATAGTATACATAAGTGACCCTAAAAATTCCACCAGAGAACTCCTAAGCCTGATTAATAGCTTCGGTGAAGTAGCTGGATATAAAATTAACTAAAGCAAGTCAATGGCCTTTCTGTACACAAAGGATAAATAGGCAGAGAAAGAAATTAGGGAAACAACACCCTTCTCAATAGTCACAAACAATATAAAATACCTTGGCGTGACTCTAACTAAGGAAGTGAAAGATCTGTATGACAACAACTTCAAGTCCCTGAAGAAAGAAATTAAAGAAGATCTCAGAAGATGGAAAGACCTCCCATGCTCATGGATTGGCAGGATCAACATTGTAAAAATGGCTATCTTACCAAAAGCAATCTACAGATTCAATGCAATCCCCATCAAAATTCCAACTCAATTCTTCAACGAATTAGAAAGGGCAATCTGCAAATTCATCTGGAACAACAAAAAACCTAGGATAGCAAAAACTCTTCTCAAGAATAAAAGAACCTCTGGTGGAATCACCATGCCTGACATAAAGCTGTACTACAGAGCAATTGTGATAAAAACTGCATGGTACTGGTATAACGACAGAGAAGTAGACCAATGGAACAGAATTGAAGACCTTGAGATCAACCCACATACCTATGGTCACTTGATCTTTGACAAGGGAGCAAAAACCATCCAGTGGAA
Organism: Mus caroli; assembly: GCF_978045245.1. Classification (NCBI taxonomy): domain Eukaryota; kingdom Metazoa; phylum Chordata; class Mammalia; order Rodentia; family Muridae; genus Mus; species Mus caroli. Next base: position 99,173,432 of record NW_028227257.1, on the reverse strand, counting down.
AAAAGACAGCATTTTCAACAAATGGTGCTGGCACAACTGGCGGTTATCATGTAGAAGAATTCGAATTGATCCATTCCTATCTCCTTGTACCAAGGTCAAATCTAAGTGGATTAAGGAACTCCACATAAAACCAGAGACACTGAAACTTATAGAGGAGAAAGTAGGGAAAAGCCTCGAAGATATTCCTGAATAGAACAGCAAAGGCTTGTGCTCTAAGATCGAGAATCGATAAATGGGATCTCATAAATTTGCAAAGCTTCTGCAAGGCAAAAGACACCGTCAATAAGACAAAAAGACCACCAACAGATTGGGAAAGGATCTTTACCTATCCTAAATCGGATAGGGGACTAATATCCAATATATATAAAGAACTCAAGAAGGTGGATTCCAGAAAATCAAATAACCCCGTTAAAAAATGGGGCTCAGAACTGAACAAAGGATTCTCACCTGAGGAATACTGAATGGCAGAGAAGCACCTGAAAAAATGTTCAACATCCTTAATCATCAGGGAAATGCAACTCAAAACAACCCTGAGATTCCACCTCACACCAGTCAGAATGGCTAAGATCAAAAATTCAGGTGACAGCAGATGCTGGCGAGGATGTGGAGAAAGAGGAACACTCCTTCATTGTTGGTGGGATTGCAAGCTGGTACAACCACTCTGGAAATCAGTTTGGCGGTTCCTCAGAAAATTGGACATAATAATACCAGAGGATCCAGCAATACCTCTCCTGGGCATATATCCAGAAGATGTTCCAACCGGTAAGAAGGACACATGCTCCACTATGTTCATAGCAGCCTTATTTATAATAGCCAGAAGCTGGAAAGAACCCAGATGCCCCTCAACAGAGGAATGGATACAGAAAATGTGGTACATTTACACAATGCAGTACTACTCAGCTATTAAAAGGAATGAATTTATGAAATTCCTAGGCAAATGGATGGATTAGGAGGGCATCATCCTGAGTGAGGTAACATATTCACAAAGGAACTCACACAATATGTACTCACTGATAAGTGGATATTAGCCCAAAAACTTACGATACCCAAGATATAAGATACAATTTGTTAAACCCTTGAAACTCGAGAAGAACGAAGACCAAAGTGTGGACACTGTGCCCCTTCTTGGAATTAGGAACAAAACACCCATGGAAAGAGTTACAGAGATAAAGTTTGGAGCTGTGAAGAAAGGATGGACCATCTAAAGACTGCCATATCCAGGGATCCATCCCATAATCAGCTTCCAAACGCTGACACCATTGCATACACTAGCAAGATTTTGCTGAAAGGACTCAGATATAGCTGTCTCTTGTGAGACAATGCCAGGGCCTTGCAAACACAGAAGTGGATGCTCACAGTCAGCTATTGGATGGATCACAGGGCCCCTAATGGAGGAGCTAGAGAAAGTACCCAAGGAGCTAAAGGGAACTGCAACCCCATAGGTCGAACATTATTATGAACTAACCAGTACCCCAGAGCTCTTGACTCTAGCTGCATTTGTATCAAAAGATGGCCTAGTCGGCCATCACTGGAAAGAGAGGCCCATTGGACTTGCCAACTTTATATGCCCCAGTACAGGGGAATGCCAGGGCCAAGGGGTGGGTGTGGATGGGTGGGGGACTGGGGAGGGGATGTATTGGGGACTTTTTGGATAGCATTGGAAATGTAATTGAGGAAAATACCTAATAAAAAAAAAAGAAAAAAATATTTTTATTACATATCTTCCTCAATTACATTTCCAATGCTATCCCAAAAGTCCCCCATACCTTCCCCCCCACTTCCCTACCCACGCATTCCCATTTTTTTTTTGGCCCTGGCGTTCCCCTGTACTGGGGCATATAAAGTTTGCATGACCAATGTGTCTCTCTTTCCAGTGATGGCCGACTAGGCCGTGTCTTTTGATACATATGCAGGTAAAGACAAGAGCTCCGGGGTACTGGTTAGTTCATACTGTTGTTCCACCTATAGGGTTGCAGATCCCTTTAGCTCCTTGGGTACTTTCTCTAGCTCCTCCATTAGGAGCCCTGTGATCCATCCACTAGCTGACTGTGAGCATCCACTTCTGTGTTTGCTAGGCCACGGCATAGTCTCACAAGAGACAGCTATTATCTGGGTTCTTTCAGCAAATTCTTGCTAGTGTATGCAATGGTGTCAGCGTTTGGAAGCTGATTATGGGATGGATCTTTGGATATGGCAGTCTCTAGATGGTCCATCCTTTCGTCACAGCTCCAAACTTAGTCTCTGTAACACCTTCCATGGGTGTTTTGTTCCCAATTCTAAGGAGGAGCATAGTGTCCACACTTCAGTCTTCATTCTTCTTGAGTTTCATGTGTTTAGCAAATTGTATCTCATATCTTGGGTATCCTAAGTTTTGTGCTAATATCCACTTATCAGTGAGTACATATTGTGTGAGTTCCTTTGTGATTGTGTTACCTCACTCAGGATGATGCCCTCCAGGTCCATCCATTTGGCTAGGAATTTGATAAATTCATTGTTTTTAATAGCTGAGTAGTACTCCATTGTGTAAATGTACCACATTTTTCTGTATCCATTCCTCTGCTGAAGGGCATCTGGGTTCTTTCCAGCTTCTGGCTATTATAAATAAGGCTGCTATGGACTGTTCACTATCTTAATCTGTCTCTCTCTTCTTGATCAAGGAGGCATCCAGTCCTAAGAACTTCTCACTGCATGCAGTGTGAGCTTTCTTTACTCTGCAGTAATGGCTGTGAAGCCTGTCCACATTCTGATGCCTCATACAAACCTTTTCCTTTATCTATTGATCCATTCATTCAAATCTTAATTCTCTCTCAAGTTTGATATTCTATTTAAAAATATATTTGGGAAATGTGTTTGAATTTCTCCTGACTGAGTGGCATGTTCGGTCTTCCCATAGGCCCTGCCAGCTTTGTTTGACTTAGTCCTTGATCATGTGCTACTCCACTCAGTTCACAGAGCACTCCTATATGCTTGTATCCCTGAGGTGGTCTTTGACACCTGCTCTATTAAGTGTGCTCTCCAGTCTAATAAACTATATGTGAATATAATGATGTTGTTGTTGGTATGCAATCCATGATAACAATCAACAAAATAATGCTTAAGTTTTAGGTGTTTTAAAATAAAGGATTGAGAGTTGTTTTATAATAATAACCAATGGAGGAGCTAGAGAAAGGACCAAAGGAACCGAAGAAGTTTGCATCCTATAGGAGGAACAACAATATGAACCAACCAGCTCCCCCAGAACTCCCAGAGACCAACCAACCATCCAAAGAGTACACATGGAGAGACCCATGGCTCCTGCTGCATATGTAGCAGAAGATAGCCTTGTTGGACATTAATTGAGGGAGGAGAGGCCCTTGGTCCTGTGAAGGCTCAATGCCCCAGTGTAGGGGAATGCTAGGACAGGGAAGCTGGAGTGGGTGGGTTGATGAGCAGGGGGAGGGGGAAATAGGATAGGAGGTTTTTGGAGGGGAAACCAGGAAAGGGAATAACATTTGAAATGTATATAAAAAATATCTAATAAAAATAATAATAACAGCAGGAGAAAAATAACAAATATGGGTTAAATGTTATGAAAAGTGAATGCATTTTTATCTTTTCTTTGATACACTTACAATGTGATGCAGAATAAATCTAACTATCCTCCTCCTTAGCTTTCAAATGCTGGAATTAAAGGTGTGAGCCAGTATTTTGGGCCCACGTTATGTATAAATAACATGATAAAGCATGAGCTAAATCTATACATTAATTATATTATTTTGAAGTTTAAATATTGTAATTGTTTTCACAACATATTTCATAAAGTAGCATATATATGCCAGTATTAAACTTTGGTTTCAGATGGGTAGAAAAGAGTTCTCACAGAAGTCAGACAGTGAGGGAGTTGTAGCCAAACCTGACCTGGGGAAGTGGGAGGAGTGTCTGATCTCTGCACATCTGCCTTAGTTAAGTCATGAAAGCTTTCTCACTCCTTTCCTCCCTTTTCTTGGTCTTAATCTTGTAACTTCTTCCTTCCTTCCTTCCTTCCTTCCTTCCTTCCTTCCTTCCTTCCTTCCTTCCTTCCTTCCTTCCTTCCCTGCTTCCCCTTCCCTTTTTCTTCTTTTTTCTTTGCATTGAGCTTACCATGTGTGTTCAGTCTCACTAGCACAGGAAAGAAAATAGTAGTTGAGAATCCAAACAACTGACATTCCTAGAGATGAGAATTTACATTTTACTGATCCCTTTAATCACAGATGATCCCCTCCCAATGGAGACACTCTTGTTTCTGACAAACTTTTATTTCTCAATGATGTGACTACTAATTTCCAGTTCTTAACATATAATCAAAATTTACCTTTTTCCTTTTTGGTCTTACAGGGCCTCCAAGATGCTAAATTTTCTGTCATCCTTATTACCAGCAACCTATTCTATCTCTTTATCCAAAAGTGTCACGTTTCAGACAATACTAATTTTTAGCTCTTTCAGAGATGTGTCATTTAGTCACAGCCACATATTAGCATTACTGGGAAAGCACTCTGAGTGAATTTGGCTTGTTCTCCTTTATGTTAGCTTTGAAGGTTATTCTACACTGTGACACCTTAAGAGCTGTGGGGGATTTGGGAAATGATTAGTGTTAGATAAGGTTAGCAGGGTGGAGCCATCTGACTGAATGATGGTGGCTTTATGAAGAGAAAAGACTAGAGGGTGAACATGCAGCCTGGCACCACCTCAGGGCCACGTTGTCAAGAAGACTAGCTCTATATGTTTTGATCTCTGACCTCCCAAATAGAATCCAGACTCACATTTCTACAAACTTTCACTACGTTGTGATTCTGTGTAATTAGCAAGACAAAATGAGTGAGAGAAACTTCTGAAGAAATGATGAGTGTTTGGATATATTCCAGACCAATTGAATTGCAAGCTCCAGAACTGTGCTTGAAGCATTATGATTTCCTCTTAGCTCCTCAAGGGATTATTAAACACAGCCACAGATGAGCACCAGTGTCTTGCTCCTTGAACTGGTTTAAAACAAAAATCTCTTGTCAAGGTTTTCTTCCTAAGGTACAAAAGAACACTGGTGCTACTAAGTCTTCCTGGCAGTTTTTCTTCCCTTTAATAAAAAAGTTATTTTGTCTCTTATTTCCAAAGGAAAGAAAGCAGTATTGGAAAGTTCAAAGAAATTAAAGACACCCCTGAGTCTAGGGAAAGTGACTAAATGGAGGCCATTGCTAAAAGTGTAAATTCATATCACCACTTAAAATCCTCACTGCTACATGATTCTATATTGCTGTACAAATGCAATTCTCAGATCAGGGCTGTTAATGATCAAATCATGCTGGGGAAGATACCAAAAATTACCTTATTCCAACTTCTACCTTTATTATTGTGTTATACGCATATATATCACAACACACATACACATATATGTGTATATCCTATCTATCTATCTATCTATCTATCTATCTATCTATCTATCTATCTATCTATCTATCATCTATCCATCCATCCATCTAACTAAACTAAGAAATAGACAGGTAAAATAATTTTGTTCAAAATACACAGCTGGTATAGTATGTTGATGCCTATTTATTTATTTCTTGCTTATTTTCCATGGTGCTTTGTCTTTGAAACTATAACCATCATATCATTCTGATGACCTTAACTTAAACTCATCCTTGCTTCTTAGTAAAATATAACAATTTAAAAGTATTTACTTAGTATAGCAATTGGAAGTGCTTATAAAAGCCCAGCTCTCCATCTAAACCTTTGCTGCGGACTGTTTTGTTGTTGCTTCCTACTGAGAGTAGACCCCATTCTCAGTAGGACTCCTTTATGAATTACCCCCTTTAACTTTTGAATCAGTTTTCAACCCACTGACCCTGAATTCTAGGACAGTCATGGGCTGTCAGATCAGTGACTGAACATCATAATGCATGCTGTCTCCTCTGGTACTATTGACAATCACATTTTTAGTGGTGATCTGGCCACCGTGACAAGTAAGTGATGGCTGCCGTGAGTGACAAGGGACATTGGGAGTTGATCCTTATTCATTTTAATTATAGTTGTGTAACAGGGACATATATTTATAAAATAAACAGTCCTCTACTTCTGCTTGATTTTTATAAGATGAAATTTAAATAAGACTGGCTCCTAGTGCTATAGTGACCTAAATAATCTTTAATTAAGCCTAAGTTTTGAGTAAATTATTTCCAAACTGGTTTAGATGTTAATGAGATAATAATCATCCTGGAGAGAACAGCATGGTGTCATGGTACAGCAGTCACTGCCTGGCTAACTTGTATGTCTCCTCTTTTACCCAGATCCCATGCTTAATTGACTAAAAACATTGTAGTTGAGATGGACTCAAGGTCACTAAATGTGCTCATAATGTGGAGTGAATTGAATTACATTTGAATTGTTTAAGTCACCAAGTTATGAACATAGCTGAAATAATATGAGGGAAAAATGCTAATTTCTTATATTACAGAAGTGGATGTGAATATTGGTTCAGTTACCCTAATAAAATGTCAGAAAACTTGGGAAGTTTATTTAGTCAAATTAATAGCATAATTTTTTAAAAGTTAGTGTGTTGACAGAGCTTCAATTAGCCAATATACAATTAGCTAAATAAATCTGGGAAAATTGCTTTGCTGTTTGAATCATTTTATGACAATAAAGTAATTAATAATGATGAGAAAGTATGAGAAATGACTAAATAAGAAAGAATCTCTTGTGTTATGTGTCACTAAAGCTATAACTGTTAATGCTTGGCACTTCAATAATATTTCCCTTAAATCTGCTTCCATATTGGTGGTAACTGTTTTTGTGGTCTCCCTCATAAAAAAAACCCTCAGTTATAAAATGTTTTCTATATTTTCAACCAGCTTTATTATTTTTTTTAGATAAAGAATACATCCTCATTTATTACTATTATGAATGTTGAACCAAAATGTCAGAAAGGAACCAGACATAAAATAAATGGTCAGTTAATTTATAAAAATGTTACGCCTAATTTTCAAGTACTTATTTATCTTTGAGCAATATTGTGTTTTAACAATAATTCTCGGTGTTAGAGTAACTCCTTGTAAATTATACAGTGACCATATGGGCTAGTTTTCCTCAATTCAAATGAAGTAATGGGTTCTGAAACCTTTTCCCAGAGGTTGTAGAAGATGTTATTGTTCCTCTATTACAGTAAGAACAAGAAGGAAGAAGAAGAAGGAGGAGGAGGAGGAGGAGGAGGATAAAAGAAGAAGAAGAAGGAGAAAAGAAGAAGAAGAAGAAGAAGAAGAAGAAGAAGAAGAAGAAGAAGAAGAAGAAGAAGAAGAAGAAGAAACAAACATGGTAGCCTGCATTGATACACAGAACTTTTTCAACAGAAAACCTCAGTGTTAAGATTCTGATTAGTGTAGCTAGAGAAAGTACCAAGGAGCTAAAGGGATCTGCAACCCTATAGGTGGAACAACAATATGAACTAACCAGTACCCCAGAGCTCTTGTCTCTAGCTGCATATGTATCAAAAGATGGCCTAGTTGGCCATCACTGGAAAGAAAGGCTCATTGGTCATGCAAACTTTATATGCCCCAGTACAGGGGAATGCCAGGGCCAAAAAGTGGGAGTGGGTGGGTAGGGGAGTAGGGGGGAGGGTATGGGGGACTTTTGGGATAGCATTGGAAATGTAAATGAGGAAAATACCTAATAAAAAATATTAAAAAAAAGATTTCTCAGAAAAAAAAATCACAGGCTTTAAAAAAATGCCATTCTCATCACAATAATGTGTGACCACATAGCAGTTTTCTTCAGAATTTAGATCTTCTTTTAGATTAAAATATGAAATAAATATGTTAAAAAGAATTTGTTTATTCATTATATATACATATTCTGCATGCATATATGTCTACAAGCCAGAAGAGGACATCTGATCCTAGTATAGATGGTTTTGAATCACCATGTGGATGCTGGGAATTGAACTGAGGACTTCTGAAAGAGGAATCAGTGAGTGTCCTTAACTGCTGAGCCAGCTATCCAGCCCCTGAAATAAATAATTTTATAATGCCTAAATATATTTTCATGAATGATGTCATGTGTGGAATGGGTGTTAGAATAGAGAGAGGGCTAGAATTAAAAACAAACTACCTTATGAACATTGTTTTCTAGGGAAGCCCTTCTGACCTATTTTGTTAAATACAAGAAACAGTCTTTTCAAAGAGAAGCAGAGTGACCCCCAGTCATGGAGTTTGTGAAGCAACTTAGAATGGATGTCATCTGACTTTGCAGTGAATATTTCTATGTGCTGAAAAATCACATCTATGTTTTAGGCTTTAAAAAGTTAACTTTTTAGTTGATACATAGAGTTTGCACACACACACACAAATGAGCACAGTGAGATAATGAGTAAAATGTGTAATGATCAAGTCATGATAATTAGCATATCTGTCACCTCTAGCATCATTCAGAACATCATGTTCAAGTATGGTAAATGGTATATCCATTACCTCAAACATTTATCATCTCTTTGCCCAGAGAATACTAAAATACTACAGTTTATTGAAAGATATGCAATAAGCTATTGTTAACTATAACCACATTGATCCACTGGACACAAGACCTAATATACCTAAATAGATAGTCCATTCGTTTTGTTTTGCTTTTTGAACAAGATCTTACTATGTCGATCAGAATGGCCTTTAACTGACTGATACATTCTTGATTCTACTTCTTGAGTGATGACATAAAGATATATGCCACCATGCCTGATTCTACATCCTGATTGCTGGGATTAAAGATGTGCATCATCACCTCCCAGCTTAGATCTTTATACTAGGTGCCAAACTTATTTAAATTTTATCTTATAAAATTCAAGATATATGGAAGACTGTTTATTTTATATGTATATAGCTCTATTACACAACTATATTAAGACGAATAAGGATCAGCTCCTGAAGTTCTTTGTAACTCACAACCAGCCATCCCTTTCTTGACATTATGGCCAGGCTATCACTAAAAATCTTACCACTGAAAAAGTAATTATTTGACTCTATAAAAGAAGCTGTGTTTCACAAAATAAACATAGAAATGCTTTATGGAACTGGATGGCACTTCTTATTGGTCAAATTGATGGGCTGGTGACTTGGAGAGGCACTGACTTTTATTTGTTACGATTTTATTCAAAGTTTATTTTTAGAATGAACAGGTAGTTTATATGTCATACTGGAGGCTAGGGGATGTTTATTAACAGTCCTGAAAAGGAACGTGTTTTACACTGGAACAAAGTCCAGCAGTAGTTTACAATAAATAAAAAAATCTTCCAGAGCATGGCAATAGACAAGCTTGGTATCTACTAAAAATTTTTGTATTCTCTGTGTTCAAATACCTTTTTTGTGGTGCTCACATTGTGTGTAACCATCATCTGGTGGGTTTTGTACCGGTTTATAGGAGTTAGAGTTAAGAAAATGGCACCAGAAGGTCCTGATGTTCCAATCACTGCTAATGCTGTGAGCTTTAGTTATTTTCTTTGTTTCTGACCTTGGAGTTTCTGGTCTTCATCTGGTACTCCTGAAATTGTAATAGGCTGCCATTATGTCTACAAGTAGGAAAACTAATAACTTTGAAAATTTTAGTGACAATGTTCAAATATTGATGAAGTTACTGATTTCTGGAAGAGACAGAATGAGTGTTACAGGTGTTTGAGGACACCCGTGGGTGTCATTAATAAGAACATGGTCACATTTTGGCCAAATTTGTGCTGTTACCTTTATCTTATTGATTAATAATAATGAGAAATTGAGAATGCATTTTTGTCTTGTGTTACTGATATCTTTATATGATAAAATAGTGTCCTTAAAAGGAACTTTGTAGATGGCACTGCTTGGCTCAGACCAAAGGCTCTGAGGTGGATGATGAGTTTGTGTGGAAAGTCTTGTTTCTATTAGGTAACTGAACCAAGGCATAACCTCTTAATTTACTAGCTATTCCGTATTTGTTAGAACTAACAGACTGAGTGGCCTTATGTGATTCTGTAGGCTCACACGGAATACTGGATGAAGGACTTTCTAAGGCTTCTGCTTAAAATTCCAGGTAGGGAACATTCTGCAGACATAACATCATTTCAAGAAGCTATCCTAAATTCAGTGTGCCAGCACATGCCTGTAATCTCAGTATGTGAGGGATGGGATTGAGGCAGGACAGTCAGAAGTTCAAGGTTATTCTTGACTTCAGAGCAAGTTCAAGATCAGCCTTTGCTAAATGACACATATTGTGCACCTTTATTTTTTTAAATCAGTGAAGCTAGTTCTGCTAACACTGACGTCTATTTTGCTAGTTTCAGGGCTTCTGTGTCCTTTTACATTCTGTCAGGATCTTTCAATATCTCATTAGACATCTGTTAAAAAAATATGTTTCTGTACTGAATGTCAAGAGGGAAATGTGACCCCCTATAGGTAGAAAACATGCACATGATTAGAAGTTCAGTGGGGGTCAAGTCTAGCTCAATGCCTTGGGTTCACAAGCCATAGTTAGACTCAGAATTGATGAGTTGTTTGCAGAATTATGTTTATTTTTCATTGGGCACTAATTGCTTAAGGAAATGGTGGCGTGGATAAGGGGTTAGTTGGCATTTAGTTCTTACATTCCAGGACTAGATTTATTACCTGGATGGAAATAACAACAAAACAAACGAATAAACAAACACTAGAAAATGAGAACTCAAAGAAATTCTAGATAAAAATTTGAAATTAACATTATATCCTTAACAAATTCCCCAGAGCTAAAGGTGTAGTTCAATGGTGGACTGTTTTCTGTCATATGATGTGGTTGAAACAGGGCAGGGTTGGACAGTGGCATGACAGTTGCATTGATGTGGTTGGCCAGTTAATACAATAACTCACATTCTGAGCTGCTCTTAAGCATTGAGTTGTAGAGGAGATTCTCACATTTGCAGTGGTAACAAGGTGTGGGTGCATTGAATCACCACATGTCTCTTGTTGGGAGGAACTTTTAGGAAAAGGTTTGAAACCAAGTACCCAAAGCAAAGACAAAAGACTTATAGAAAAAAAAAGTAGGGAATGTTATCAGAACATCTGTTTCCATAACTACAATTTATGAGCTCATCCCTTTTATGATAAAAGTCCAGTTTTTAAAGGAATGATATTCACCACACACACACACACACACACACACACACACACACACACACACACATGCTCATATGTGTGCACATACAATACACACACATACACACAGAGATGTGCACAAACTCACAGGGATTAGGCAGAGAGGAAGAATGATGGTATATATGGGGAAGGGGAAGGGGAAGGGAAAGAGAAATGCAGAGGCAGGCAGGGAGACTGAAGAGTGAGTGAACTGCCTATTTATTCGAGGTGACTAGAGTGATTGGAGATCATGTGTAAGGACATCTAAAGCCACACAGAGTGCTGAGGCACCAGTAATGACAATAACATGTAGAGGAAAGGACAGAACCTCACTGGTGCTCAGGATTTCCCAGGAAGTAGATTGGGAAAAATGGAGTAAATCTGAGAAGTGTTCTCTGGAAGCTCCCAAAATATAGGAGAAGATGGGTGACTAGGTCAGCTTCAGCTTCATTGCATGTATAAAGACACACTGGGGCTTAGAAAATTTGTGATTTCTGCATTATTTACAGCCAAAGAAAAGGGTATTTACACCATCCTTATTGTATATCTATTCAGTTTATAACATTCCCAAAGATGTAAAGATATAAATTCCAAATTTCCTTTTCCTGATTACTTCCTGATATGTATCTAGTAAATACAGGGTTTTATGTTCTGTTCTTGCCTTGCCAAGTGTCAGGGGGCCCGTGGAGCAATACTGTCATTTCCCTGATGACTGCAAGATGTGAAAAGGAAGCAGAAATCAACAAGGAACAGAGACCTGGCTCCCCGAGCTATTTCTGCAAACTAGATTTAGGACATATGCTCTGGTTGATGAGCTGCTAGTTAAATGTTGTCATTTTTACTGTTTTCTGTACTGGTAATCAGGCTATAAATGCCACAATCAATTGCTCGGGTCTTATTTAAATTGCCATAAAAAGTGAAGAAGTGAAGAAAGTTTCCCACAAGATCTAGGAAAGGCTAGGGATCAATTCTGTACAAGTGTTTATTATTCCCAACTTCTGTTTTGTTAGCCTCCATCTCTCCTAGTGGGTTTAAGAATCAATGATGCTACCTTTTATGTCACTATAACTATTCTTGAGCCTGGAGTTGAAATGGAGAAAACAATATTTTTATTTAGATCTGTTATAATAGATAACTATGGATCTCCTCCCTGCATGTGATGTTTCCTGTTGCTTTAGTCTATGTGAACAATGGGAATACCTTTTACCTCAAAGATAAGGGATTTTCTGTGCAGAGAGGCAAGTCTCCACCTGGGTAGAAATAAAACAATGGTGATGAGAACATGTATTTGGTCTGCAAAGCAATTGGGCTCCCTGTTTTGCTTTTCTAAGATGTCCTTCAAGTTTAGCTGTGGTGGCACATGCTTGTGGTCTTGGTATTTGGGAACAGAAACAGGAGGTCATCAATGCAAGTTCCTGGTTAATCTGGTCTATATAGTGAGTTCCAGACTAGCCTTGTTCATATAGCAAGTTTCATGCTTGATTTTTCTATATAGCAAGTTCTAGTCCAGCCAGAGCTGCATACCAAAACCATGTCTTTTTACATTAGTTGAAGATTGACAGGTATCAATCTTTCCCTTGTAAGCCTGCAAAGAGACATTTTCTTGTAGAAAGAAAATCTTCGTAATCCATTGAAGGCTCAACAGTTAATTAGAGGTAAGATTTATGTGAAAGCCATTGGGCATCTTCCATAATCAAAGCATAGAGTGCAAATTTGAAAATGAAGAGAATTATATTTGCAAAGCACATATAAATGGTCTCAGCTAGAGTTCTTGCATATACCTTTTTGCACTGGTTCTTCCCCACTCACTCTCAACTCTTCAGTTAAGAACAAATAAATGAGCAAAGACTTTAGTACTAGGCAACCAGTTTGGGGAACACTGAGGGTATGTATACCTTTAAATAGAGACCGCTGAGTTAAAGTTATGACCACTGGGATAAAGGACAATATATAATGTTATAACATCCTTATGCTGGTCAAAAACATGGGTCTAGCAAATTGTGCTGGTATAATTCTTGTACATGGGGAGCTAAGGCAGGATGATAGTGAATTCAAGATCAACCAGAGATATATTATTGAGTTTGAAATTGGCTTAAGCAACATACTGAGATACTGTACCAAAAAAAAAATTATGAACTTAGGACTCATACTTTGCATACAATATTAGTTTCAGTATTTATTAGTTATATGTATACTCCCTAAAGTTACTTTCCTATCTCTACAATAGAAATCACAATATTACTCTTAAAGACTGCCATAGCATGCTCTCTCTCTCTTTCTCTCTCTCTCTCTCTCTTTCTCTATCTCTCTCTCTCTCTCTCTCCCCCCGTGTCTGTCTGTCTCCCTATCTATCTCTGTCTCTCTGTATTTCTCTGCTTCTGTCTCTCTCAGAGAAAGACACACACACATACACACATACATACACACACACACACACACACACACACACACACACACACACACAGACACAGAGAGAGACACAGAGAGAGACAGAGAGTGAGAGAGAATGTGTTTCTCTCTGTCTCCTGTGTATAGGCATTGCCTAGAATAAATCAACTACAAAAATATTGGCAATCTCTTTTATTGTAATTGTTTTTCATATAAATGTTTTCACAACAACAATGATCGTTATTGAGCATTAATAGTCATAAGAACAGTAACAGCAAAGTCTAGCTTGAGGGCAGAGTAGCAGGGAGAAGCAGGGACTTATCCTTTTTGTGTTTTCCCTCATGTAACCCTCCTTGTATAATGTGTTGTATTATTTAGATTATAACTGAAATAGAGAAACAAATGCTCATTTATAATTCATTTCTATACTTGAAATAAAACTAACATATTACATTATCACTTAAGTAAAAAACATTTATCTGTAATTATCAAGTAAAAGATTGTTCCCTGTTCCAGGAATTTTGTGACTTAGTGAGCACAAAAAACCCAAATATCTCTTTCTACTTGATGTTGTACTGGTCCTAGGATGATTCCGGAAGGAGTTGTCACAGTGTCTTTCCTGCAATAAACATGACACAGTTGCATAAATCTGTTCCAATTATTTTGGGTTGACGGCAAGAAGAAAACTAGTAATAGGGGAACGTGGTATCTAGGCACACAATTGCTTCATTTTCCTCACTCATTCACATTCTTATTGCTGTTTATAAAGCCCGTTGACTTTACAGTTCACATGGAGTTGGGAAGAAGATTCCCTCACATGATAAGAGAATAGGGGAATAATATTGTCTTGATGTGTTGTCTCCACCAAAACTCGTGTTGAAATTTTATTAGCAGTGCAAAGTATTATGGGCTGATCTTTGAGAGGTAATCAGACCATGAGGGTCCATCTTCATGATTGCCATTAGTTGCTGTTTTAGAAAGTCTTGTAGGAGAGCTAATTCCCTCTGCCTGTTACCTTCTATCATTGTGAGATAAAGTGTTTCTCCTCTTGGAGAAAATGACATTCAGGGTGCCATCTTGAAAGCTGAGAGTAGACTTCTACTAGACCACTACACCTGGCAGCATCTGGACCTTGTACTTTCTGTCTTAAAAAATTGCTGTTCTATCTAAGTTACTTAGCTTCTGATAGTCCAGTCACAGAGCCAGATGGACAGAGATGTGGCAGAAGAGTACATAAAGAGGCAGGAAGAAGTCACTGTAGCCTTAAGTATTAGGCCAAAGGTCAGTCAACTTAGATAAAGAAAAAAATCAAGAGACACTGGATACAAGAGACAGTACAAGCATTACTGTAGAATAAATTGCATAGCTGAGATATTTATTATCAGCACACCTATTATTACTCCCAGGAACAAGGAATATCTAGATTGCTTTTATGTCAAAGTATTTTAAATTTTAACGTGAGTATTCAGATTTTCAAACCACCAAAAGGCAAATATATCTTGCTGCTGACTCAGAATTTTTGGTGTCCGTTTTATAACTTCTAGGTCCTGAATCTTAGGGCAAAGTTACCCAAATGACTGGCATTAGGTTTAATGTATAAGTCACCACTCACTGTTGTGATGATGGGTGATAAAAATCGTTCTATATGCAAAGAAAGACTACAAACTTGGTGTTAATTTTAGATGAAAGGCTTTCAACAAGTTAGAAGAGATAAAACCACTTACCAGCACTTGTTCATCCTAATGGAATATGGTTGCCTGAGGTTTTATACTCTTTCCTCACTGAAGGGAGATACAAACCTTGTTTTTCAGCAGGTTGATATGATTTGTGAATTCACATAATTTTAGTGTTAAAAAGACAGTGGTTATAAACATTTCTTTTTTATTTCATTTTTTATTAGATATTTTCTTCATTTACATTGTGGGAAGCCACATGTGCCGTTGCAGAGTGGCGCTGGCTACCACTGGCCACTGCCAATGATTATGGGTAAACAACCAATGTGCGGAGGACAAGAAACATCTTCAGGCACGAGCAAAGAACCCCTGCTACAGGGAGGATTCAGAACTGCATCAAGGGGAAGGAGCGGTTAATAAAGTGTTCCCGTAAAACAGACTGCTGAGAAGGATCCGGCGTGGATTCAGAACTCTTCAGCTGGGGAACGGTGGTAATGAACGGTGGCAACACAGACTGTTGAGAAGGATTCAATTGCGTGGATTCAGAACTCTTCAGCTGGGGAACAGGGGTACCGGTAAGTGAAAGGAAATTAATGTGAGTCTCTGAGAGGTATGCTTTCTTACGCAGTAGGTCCGGTAATTGCCATTGGGGTTGTGTTGCTTGCTTTCTTTCTTAGCCTTGATATTATGCTATTGCCTTAATTTTTCATCGCCCTGGACACGAGTGTATCTGCTGGGGGTAGCTCGACAGACACATAAGATCATAAAGCAAGTGTAGATAAACTTGTGGATCGACCTTGGGGCTAAGAACCTCACATAGATAAGTGAGTACCTCAAGGATGCTTTAGTCCAGGACAAGTATGGGTACTGGCCAGTCTACGGCGTTAGTGGGGCCAATGCAGGCCTTGCTCAAAGAACGAGGTTTAAATAGACTTGCCCCTTGGTTTGCCCCCACTGGGTCACTGATGCTACCTAGTTGGGAAAAGTTAAGGAAAGGTATAGCAAGAGAGGAGGCAGAAGAAAAAGTGAGAGCAGGAACAAGGCCGTTATGGAAGCTGACTAAGGCCAGTCTATCCAGGACAAGATATGTGAGCTAGCTGTTAAGGAAGGGCAACGACTTTTGCAGGACCACCAAGGAAGCATATCAGAAACAGAGAGAAATGAAAAAGAAGGCGCATGCAGAAAAAAAAAAAGAAAAAGAAAATAAGCTATTTCAGAGCTCTCCTAGGGACAGAAGAAAAACAGGAGACATCCTGTTCTGGATCCTATGGAGATATTTTTAGCTTCGGATAGGATATCTGTGTCCCTTTGAGACACCAAGTTTTATTCCCTGTCTGTCTATTGTCTGTTTTTGGTGCACCAAATTGTCCATATGTCTGTCAATTCATGTTTGTTTTTGTTTTGTTGTTTGAATGGTTGTTCTGTGTTTTATGTTGAAAAATATAATTGGTTAAAACTTTATCTGCTGGCTGTCCATCCTTTAACGTTTAAAAAGCAGCCTCAATTAGCACAGCAGAAAGTGATAAAAGTACTGTGGCTGGGAGTCAGGTTCAGCTGAAAAAGCCCTGCTGAGGGCCGATTGCAAATGAAGCTCTTAAAGGGGCAGGCAGCCGCATATAGACGGACCTTCTGTTCGGAGATTTGGAGAGAGATTAGATTCTCCTTGCTGGGATGTCCTATTTTCACCCACCAAGCAGGACAGAGATATCATGAGCCTCTAGATTTCAAAGTAATCAGGAATTTGGCTGAGTCCCTGTGGACGTACGGCTTAATTGCCTCCTATATTGTGGCTCAAGTAGAGGCCTTGAATGGACACTGCATGATGCTGTCCGATTGGGCAGGCTTGGTAAAGGCATGCCTTTCACTTGGGCAGTATTTAGATTGGAAAGCCTTCTTTATTGAATTTACAAATGAACAGGCGGTGGCGAAAGTTGCTGTAGGAAATCCAGCATGGGACAGGGACATGCTGCTTGGTCAAGGTCGCTTTGCACAACAACAGACAGGATATCCAGTGCAGGTGTTTGAGCAGGTGAATCAGATTGCCATAAGGGCATGGAAATCATTGCCCACCGGTGTTGACAGTGTTGTAGAACTCCAGAGAGACAATGAGGCACTGAATCAGGTAAGAGGAACGCTCTCAATTGGTTTGGGCGAGAGGGTCTGTTTGTTTGTTTCCTCAGGATCATTGACAACAGCTGCAGGTCCCGGAGCGGCTGACCAGAGCAATTCAGGGCAGGTGGAGCTGTGAGGACATGGATGTTCCTGTGGCTGGAGGTGCTCCTGCTAGTGAAAACTGAAGAGCTCTGTGTTCCTGAAACCATGCTGTTGACGCATTTGGGTG
This sequence comes from Mus caroli, assembly GCF_978045245.1. NCBI lineage: Eukaryota > Metazoa > Chordata > Mammalia > Rodentia > Muridae > Mus > Mus caroli. The sequence goes on along the minus strand of NW_028227257.1, from coordinate 99,155,904 downwards.
TTTCCTCAATTTTTTACATCTAATGCCAGATTTTAAGCCTTAATGGAACTTGAATAGAATCCATCATTGTTGGCAATTTTACCTCTTGGCTTACCCCTGCTCTTTCTTACTTTAAGGAATGGGTGGGAGTGATTTTGTTTGGTGCTGCCATATGCTGTGGACTGGTGTTCATGCTCTGGTTGGTATGCGAATTCAGAACCCAACAAAAACGTGATAAGGTGATTATAACTCAGGCACTTTTAACTATTGAAAACGGCGCCTCCTCTGAAGTTTGGTTATCTATGCTCAAGAATTAGTCGGCATCTGAGTTCTCTGCTCTTGCACCCCATGGATTTATAGATCCATTACACTGGGAGAAGAGAGACTTGACAATCATTGATCAGCCCTTGCACATCGCTGAGGTTTCCTCATTGCACACGATAGGGTGATCATGATTTCCCCACTAATTCATTTTTTGGCTGGCCTCTTTTGTAGAGTTCGCCCTAGGTCATTTAGCAGTTATTGTCACACAGCACTGTGGTATCCAGAGACAGGCAACTTTTCTTATGCACAGACCAACCTAAGACACGGGGCCTGGTGGTGATAGAGTTACCCTATGACGGAAAGGCTGTAACATTAGAGGAACGACCTAAAACAGGAGCTACAGCAGGTGGACATAATTGCACAGGCCTAGTCCAGCCTCATTTTATTTAAACAAAAAGGGGGAGACATGGGAAGCCACATGTGCTGTTGCAGAGTGGCGGTGGCTACCACTGGCCACTGCCCATGATTATGGGTAAACAACCAAGGTGCGCATGTGCATAAGAGGTTTTTGCCGAGTCACTGCCTGGCCTGACGCATATTAATGAGGTACTGGTAGCATAACCAATCAGGTATGGACATGTCACTCCTAGGCCTATATAAGCAGCACCATTTCTGGGCTCAGGGTCTTTCGCCTATGCAATCAATGCTCTCCCAATAAATGTGTGCAGAAGGACCCTATTGTGGCGTCGTTCTTGCTGGTGAGATGGGCACTCACATTACATTTCAGATGTTATCCTCAAAGTCCCCTATATCCTTTCCCTGCCCTGCTCCCCAACCCACCCACTCCTGCTTCCTGGCCCTGGCATTCCCCTGTACTGGGGCATATGATCTTCGCAATACCAAGGGTCTTTCCTCCCATTGATGGCTTACTAGGCCATCCTCTGCTACATATGCAACTAGAGACACAACTCTGGGAGGTACTGGTTAGTTCATATCATTGTTCCTCCTATAGGGTTGCAGACCCATTTAGCTCCTTGGGTACTTTCTCTAGCTCCTTCATTGGGGGGCCCTGTGTTCCATCCAATAAATCACTGTGAGCATCTACTTCTGTATTTGCCAGGCATTGGCATAGACTCACAAGAGAGAGCTATGGCAGGGTCCTGTCAAAAAAAATTTCTGGCAAATGCAATAATATCTGGGTTTGGTTGTTCTATATGGGATGGATCCCCAGGTGGGGCAGTCTCTGGATGGTCTTTCCTTCTACCTTAGCTCTGAACTTTGTCTCCGTAGCTCCTTCCATGGGTATTTTGTTCCCCATTCTAAGAAGGAACATAGGATCCACATGGTCTTCCATCTTCTTGAGTTTCATGTGTTTTGCAAATTGTATCTTGGATATATCTCTTCATACAATGCCTTGCCAGGCATTTATCTAAATCCTATGTTCAACACTCTACTTTTGAAACTGATATTGAATTATATAATTCAGATGACTACATAATTTATAGAAATGAGGCTATTAAAGTATCTTTATTTGTTATAGCACTCATTGTTTAAATGACAAGAAATAAGCTTTTAGATTTCATTTGGATAAACACAATCATTTGTCTAATTATAGTCATATTTAGTTAAACAAAGGTATCTGATTTTAAATGCATTAAATATTTAATTTTACAGTGGACATTATGGGTTTCTAATGGTCAAAGAATTAAATATTAATTTACTCATCTGTCTGGATGGAATTGTTTTTAATGGCAGAAACCCTTTCCAGTTTTTAAAAATAGAAGGTAATATGATCAGATAATTTGTTTAACACTTTAAAGATAGCCATTGTTTGAACCAAAAAATAATCTCCACTTAGGGCTATTTATATGTAACAACCCAACTACTACTATTATATGGTTCCAAGCAAAATAATTGTGCTTTATAAAATCTCACATAGTTATATATTTTTTTTATTAAGCAATAAACTGTCAACTTCTCTCAGGCTCCAGATCAGAGCCTCTCTCAACCCTCAGAAGTCACAGTTCTTTTGCAATAGATGGTGATTAACACAGAGAAGAGCACACAGAGAGTAAGAGACAGTGGGGGGTTCCATTCTAAATGGGACACATATGTCTCTTTTTTCTCCCCCTCAGAGCTCAAGTATCATTATGAAAGGGGGATCGTAAGAGGCAATGGAAGTAGCTGATTGCTATAAAATTTCTGCACTATTTTCCAGAAAGGAGAGCACCACTGCTCACATGAACTCACAGCAGCTGTGACAGCATGCATAACACCTGGAGGAGATCAAGCAAGAAAAAAATCCCAGCATGGATGGAAGAGGGCTCATGAAATCCCACCCCTAGCTGAAAAGCTAGTGGCAATTGATGGCTATCTGGGGAAGGAAAATCAATGTTTCTCAGACATGGGGCCCCTGAGAGGTTTACCCATGCTTCAGTAGATGCTACTGTGCATCTCCTGTGTACATGCACATCAGACATCACTTAGTGGATGCAGTGGTATTAAAAAGAAGACCACTTAAAATTAGGAAGACAAAAGTGGCAGGGAAATAGGAAGATCTCTCATGGATTGGTAGGAATAACATAGTGAAAATGGCTAAATGCAATCTACAGATTCAATGCAATTTCCATAAAAATTCCAACACAATCAATGGCTGAAAGAACAATTCTTAACTTCATATGGAAGAACAAAAAATCCAGGATAGCTAAAATGATCCTGAACAATAAAAAAACTTCCAGAGTTATAACCTTCCTTGACCTCAAGCTGTAGTACAGAGAAATAGTAATAAAAAACCCCAAAACCCTGCATGGTATTCACATAGGAACAGACAGGTTGATCAATGGAACCCTATTGCAGACTCTGAAATAAACCCACACACTTATGAACACTTGATTTTTGACCATGAAGCCAAAATAATACAATGGAAAAAGGAAAAGGTCTCCAACAAAAGTTACTGGTCTGCATGCAGAAGAATGCAAATATATCCATATCTATCACCCTGTACAAAACTCAAGTTCAAGTAGATTAAAGACCTCAATATAAAACCAGATACACTTTCTGTTGTAATAGCAGAGAAAGTGGAGAATAGCCTTGAACTCATTGGTACAGGAGACAATTTCCTGAATAGAACACCAATGGCTCAGGCTCTAAGATCAACAATTGATAAATGGGACCTCATGGAACTACAGCGCTTCTGTAAAGCAAAGGACACTGTCAATAGGATAAAATGACAGCCTACAGACTAGGAAAGGGTATTTACCAACCCTACATCTGATAGAGTTTCAGTATAAAAATATATAATGAGTTCAAGAAGCAAGACACCAACAACCAAATAACAATGAAAATGGGGTACAGAGCTAAGCATAAAATTCTTACCAGAGAAATCTCGAATGACTGAGAACATTTAAAGAAATGTTCAGTATTGGAGAAGGTACCATGAGGTGCTGAGAAGAAGGTATATTATTTTGTTTTAGGATGAAATGTTCTATAGATATCTGTTAAATCTACTTGGTTCATAACTTCTGTTAGTTTGGGACTAATTGAGAATTAAAAAAAAAAAAAGACCATTAAGAGAGTGGTAGGAGCAGTGGAGGAGTATTATTTTTGCCGTCACGTTGATATTCAGGTAAAGAAAACATATGACTCTCACTGAATCCATTGATAGTCATGTATTGATTTCTTTGCTATACTGAGATTAGAGAATTTTGTAAAAATAAGTTGAAAATATGTTTTAGCCTACAGTATGAATATCATCAATTCCATAGTAAATTTTCAACATAATCAAGAGTTTTATTACATTACATACCCATTATCAAATTGAATATATTTTTACTTATTCACTTTACATCCTACAGCCTCCTGGTCACCCCCTCCCACAATCTTTTCCTAGATCCTCCCCTTCTCCTCTGAGCAGGTTGGTGCTCCCCACCCTGGAACATCAAGTTTTTGCGAGGCTAGGAACTTCCTCTCCTACTGAGGCCAGGTAAGATAGCCCAGCTAGAAGAACATAACCCACACACAGATTTTGGGATAGCCCCTTGCTCCAGTTGCTCTGGACCCACATGAAGACCAATCAGCACATCTGCTACACATGTGCAGGGAGACCTAGGTCCTGCTGGTGTATGTTCTTTGGTTGGTGGTTCAGACTCTGAGAGCCCCAAGGGTCTATATTTGTTGACTCTGTTGGTCTACCTGTGGAGTTCCTATCTCCTTTGGGGACACAATCCTCCCTGCTATTCTTCTGTAAGAGTTCCCAAGCTCCATCCACTATTAGTCTGTCAGTGTAAAATTTTAAAGTGTGACACTTGTGTTCTTTCAAAAAGTAAGATAAGAAATCCTATCACTGATAAAACATTTTATGCCACTTGTAAAGTATCTAGAATAAGGGTAATTTCTAGTGTACTTTGAAGTGGCTTCCTTTCTTGGGGGGGTGCTATTATGGTGTTTCTGTGACTGATAATCATAAGATTGTGATGGATAAAAATGCAAATTTGCTATCTGATGACTCTGGAATCAAGAAGCAATACAGAAATCATTGAACCAAATAAGGTATATAAAAGTATGTTCTTCCAGGAGTTCGTGGAAGAGAATTATTTCCTGCCTTCTCTACTAAATAGAGGCTACTACATTCCTTAATGTGTGGTCCCTTCTGTCTTGTACATCAACATTCTTTGTGCAAACCATTGTGGTTACACTGGACCCCCTTATACAGTCTAGGATAATCTATTTTGAAGGTCAGTGGGTTGCAATCCTTTTGGCATTCGGCATAAGGTCTTCACTGGTTCAATGCATATTCCTGTAGTGGTACTATTTTGTTTATCATTGTGGGTTCCTTCCTCAACATATAATTAAATCAAGGGCTTAAAGTTATAGTGCACAGAAGAGATACGAATCACAGATAGCTGATGTTACTCTTTGTTATTGTTGTTGTTGTTTGTTGTTTTCTTTGGTATAATCTGAAGATATTTTAAGCTTTTAAATGAATTATAATCATCTGTTTAAGAAAACATACTTAAGAAAAGCATACTTTGGCAACAACACTGGTTTGACTCTGTGCTCTTAGATAGATCAAGTGTCCTTTGTTTTATTGATAATCCTCATCACTCAGTTGGATCTCTACCTATAAGGCCACATCTCTGAAGTCATCCAATTTTCTATTTTGTCTATTATTTTTATTTATATTGCTCATCTGAAATCCGTCAGCATTTGGCATCTGTATGATATTCTGAGTATATATCTAATAAGTATACATTTATTTAACAATAACAACATAAGAAGCAATGAGCCACATATTGTTCTTCTATATCTCTGTTTCTGTAAGCTAGATACTCTCTTATTTTAGGAACAAGAAATTTAGGTTCACTTGTTATGGTGGCCAAATTCTTAGTGCATTTTTTTGGTGAAGCCTATGTATACGTAGTAAAAATAACTATGTATATATCTTCCAAAGAAGGCTTTTAGGTGGAATGCATAGAGTTTATACAGCAATGAAGGAATGACAAATATTCTCCCTAAAGACCAGACACATTTTAAATAACTACTTAAAGAAAACAAACTACTCAAGGTAATATTAAACAGAAGAAAATGCGAAGTATTGGTATTGAAGAGAATACAGTTGGAACCATGATAAGGTTGTCTCCACACACTCACAAAAGCATGTAAAAATTATAGAATTCTAGAACCATGGTTTGGTTACAAAATGAAATAAGAAAGCTACATTGCTAATATTGAGCAAGTTGTTTCAGGTGCTTTAGAAACTTAAGACTATACTCTATATATCCAAACCAAAATTATATTCATACCTGCTTGTGATCCAACAATTTTATTGGGATTTATACATATAAATATTGTAGCATAGGTTTATCAGAACTCAAAAAATGCTTTTAGGAGTTTTATTTATGATAGTTCCCAACTGGAAACAACCACATGCTCATCAGTAGAATGGAGAAGTTATGGAATACTTGTACAATGGAATCCTTCCTATTATTATAAAGAAATGAGTTACTGCTTTACAAAATAATGACTGAATTCATGGTCATAATTATGAATAAAGTTAGACATAAGCCAGCACCCAGTGATTTCATTTATGTGAGATTTCAGAACAGGTAGACTAACCTACTGTATGTGAAAGAAGTTGGTGTCTTAGGAGAGTTTGCTGAAAATCTCCATGCTTTAATTGGAGCGGTACTTCTAGTGTTTGTTCATATATTGCTATTTACTGAGCAGCATGCCTAGGATTCATGTATATATGTTAAAACTTAATTTAAAAACTCTATCTCACTAACTCCCTTTATACTTTTAAAAGCAATTATCTTCTTTAAGTTCTAAATTATGTTAACTTTCTGGCCCTTATTTTTTATAAGGGCCAGAAAGTTAACATAATTTAGATAATTAATGCAAATACTGAATATAATATTCATTCGTGTCTACCTCAGGATTCAACATGAGGGTCACCTGTTCATTTCGAAACTTTGTGTTTTCTTCTGGGGTTATTTTCTGTCAATCTGGAGAAATTACTTCAGTATATTTTAATATATGTGCTATAATAATGAATTCTTTGTTTTTGTCTAAAGATAAGTTCATTGTGCTTTCTGTGTATTGAAGTCTTTGTTGGTTGTCTCTAGTTTTTCTTCCCAACTTTTAAAAGTGTTATCTTATTGTGTTGGGCATTCACAGTTTCTCTAGAGAAGGCATATGTTACTTTAATTGTTTTTTTCTCTTCTTTTCTTTTTTCCCTTACTGATGCCTTTCAGCAGGTCTGACTTGATTTTAAAAGCTTTCTGATAATTTATCTGACTCTGGTTTTCTTTATAGTGTCTGTCATGGGAATGCCACACTTCCTGAAATTGTGCATTTGTATCATCTATCATCTCTGGAACCTATATAGATAATGACCCCTAAATGTTGGTTCCTTCTTATTTTATCTCTTCTACACATGGGATTATAAATCACCCATAAGTATTTGTACATTCTGGCTAGAACTGACATATACTCTATATGTTACATTTTCTTTATCTCTCCATATGCTGTTATTTTCCTTTACCCCAGCGAATTATATATCATAAACCCGGTTACTAGTGTGATAATACTGAGACCTGGCAGACCATTAATAGATATAATAGAAAGATATCAGTTCAGTGGAGTCTCCTCCTCAGAAGTGACTAATGAAGTTCTCTCAGGATGGGACTAGTTTCAGCCTATGAGTTGCTACAAGAGAATGATCCTGGCCATGTTATTTATGACTTCTTGGTTTTTGTCTAGCCATGTGATTTTTCTACTATACTCTGGTGCTTTGAGAAGTACCAGCATGCTGTGATGCAGCCAAAGTGTCCTTACCAGTAGCAATCAAATGATCAACCCTGGACATCCAGCCATTAAATAAGCCTAAATAAATGAATGAGCTAAATAAAAACAAACCTCTTTTCTTTATAAAGAGCCCAACCTCATGTATTCCTATAGCACTTTGAAATTATAATAGCAGTCTTTCTCCTGAACACTTTGTGTAGGCCTACTTTACACTTGGATATTCTTGCTTTCTACTGTCACACTATCATTTCAAATATTTGTTCAATGGTTATGACATATAGTTTTTTTTGTTGTTTGTTTGTTTTGTTTTTAGTACTAAACTCTCCATCTGTTTCTCTTTTGAAGATTCAAGTTCTCTGGTAATTTACTGTTCCTTTCCAATTCTCTCTGTTTCCCTTTAGGATGTTTAACAGGGAAAGTACCTCTAGTGATCTGAAATAAAGACTTTGTTACTTGAAGGCTTATGGCGTATGCAGCATGCCCCCTATACAAGTTCAACCCGGAAACATGTCAGGGAGGGGAGTATGAAAACTCTAGGTGCTAATCCCTTTGTAGTAATTCTCCTTTATTAACTAGGGCATAGTTCAAGCTACCAAGTGGGTCCAAAACTGTGACAAGAACAGACCTTATATATTAAACATCGATTCCTATACTTACATACATATATACATACATATGATAAAATTTAGCATACAAATTAGCACAACTAAAATAATAATATCAATAATAAATAGAACAATTGCAGCAGATATGATGAACATTTTGTGGCTATTGTCTTTTGCTGTGCAAATACCCTACTGACGTGTAATCACCCTTGTGATGTAAGGTGGTCTGGTGCATATGTGCTAAGATGACATGAGAGGAATGGTACAGACACTGTAATGTAGCATACACTATGACTCAATGCTCAGCCAAATGCAACCTTTTCAGGACCATGGTGGTTGACTTGATAAATAAGATACTGAAAGTAGAAAATACAGCATAAACATCGTGGCAGAGGGATGACTCATATTCTGGGAGGGGTGGCATAAGACAGCACCAGATTATATCACACTACTAATGATGATTTGCAATTTGTATTTTGTGAGTTATTTTTGGACCTTCCTATTTAGTATTTCTAGACTCCATTAGATCATGGCTATATTAGTCAGTGTTTTCTAATGGAACAGATCTGATAGAATACCCATAAAAGGGGGATGTATTAAATTGGCTTATGTACTATGGCCTGGTTAGTCCAACAGTGGCTGTCCTATACTGTAGAGGCTGAGAACCCAGATGAGCTTTTCAGCCTATGACTGGATACCTTGGCAGTCTTAGTCTGGTTGTGAAGGTCTGAGATATTCTTGGAGAGGCCAAAGAAGCTGCCTTCTGACTCTAGTGAGAAATGGCAACAGAACTGTTATCAGCAGCAAGGGATGAACTCAGGTGTAATATGTGAGCAATGTGGATGAGTGAAGGGAAAGCAAGCAAGCCAGAAACAAAGCTCTTTCCTCAGATATCCCCACAGTCACTGTGGTATGTCCTCTTAGCCCACGAGGGGAAAAAATGATCAGAGTGCTGGTCATATTGACATGATTGAACTGCCCCTTGAGGTAGACTTCGGGACTGACCATTTTAAACAGAAGGTGAAGACATTGAAGTATGCAGTGCTTGAGGCTAGTTTCTGGTATGAGCTATGAATTGCATTGAAAGTGTATGCTGAGGCAATACAAGAATGTAAAGATGAAGCACACACCTCATAATTTAACACATTATAGCTATATTAAATATTAATTATGGGTAACGAAATGAATGAACACCTCTTGAGTTTCTTCTGTGACTTTTTTTCAATTACTTATCATTGGATGTTATATCACTTGGTAGATACACTATGTTTGATTGAAAGCTAGGCATTAAGAATAACCATCCATTTAGGACGTAGGTGGTGTTTTTCTACCAATCCACTGTATTGATAGAGTGGGGGCTGAACACGTATTAGACAGTGGGGAGATCTGAGGTTGGTTGCAGTCTTTCAAGCTCAAACTTTCCCTGTTTTTCACACATGCCAAGTGGGCTTTTCCACTTGGGCATTCCCAGGGGAGATTGAAGGGGATCCACTCTCAGAACTAAGGAACTGAGAAGTTTTGCACTGTTTCAGAGACCTTCACCTCAAAGCTCACATTTCCCAAAATTGTGACAATTGCCTATGATTTTGACAATGACTCTTTGTCTCTTTACACTTGAGGATGCTGGGGAATTTTTGTTTCCTGGTATTTACTGTTTAGTTTTAATTTCTTTTTTCTTTGTTCAGGATGTAAAGGGCTTCTTTCTATTCATGAATTCTGTCATGCCATGTGGTAAAGCTTGAGACAATAGTCCTCTGCCTATTCTAGACCTACATTTATAATCTTTAGCGATTGCAGGTAAAAGTTTTCAGGGCAACAGTACTTGAAATAGCACAGACATAACCTAAAAACATTGCCAAGTAGAAACATGAGGCTCTAATGTGCATGAATAAAATAATTCTACTTATAGAAAGCTTAAGAATAAATGGCGTGATGATGATGATGATGACAGAAATCAGAAAAATAATTGCCTTTGGAATGTAGGGAGTGAGGGGATGGGACATGAAAACATGTTATTGGATGACAGTACTATGTATCTTTACTGGTATGGTGCTTGCTTAGGTGTTAACACAGTTAGACTCCATTGTCAGCTTGAAACACCTCAGAGAATAGACCCTCAATTGAGAAAAAAGTCTATAGGATTGGCCTATGTATATCTCTGAGGGGGAACTTTAAAATGCTAATTGATTTAGGAGGGATTAGTTCCCTGTGGGTGGTGCCATCCCTGGACAGGTGGTCCTGGGTTATATAAGGAAGACAGCTGAGCAAGCCAGAGAGAGCAAGCCAGCATGTGGCCTTCCTCTATGGTCTCTGCTTCAGTTCTGGACTCCTTTTCTATTTGAGTTCTTGCACTCACAGACCACAACAGTGAACTGTGGTGTGATTGCAGAAGCCAAATCAAGAAACTCTTTCCTGGCTTACATTGATTTTGGTCAGTGTTTTATCACAGAAACAGAGAGCGAGCTAAGACAGGTATTCATATATTTTAAATTTTGTCAGGTTTCCATATGTGATAACTGTGCCTTTCATTGTAGATAAATTTCGTTTCGACTAAACAAGTGACATAAAAGAAAATGAAAACTTCATATGGAACATTTGGAGAATATTTTGTAGATTAAAAATTCACCACTTTGAGAAAAATGTCTGTAAAGACACGTTCAAAGATATAGATAATAAATATGTTGAGAGCAGAGAATCTTAAATCTCTGATGACAGCAAGCAACAAAGGTTTCTTGAGAAAGTAAATGCAGATCAGAATCATGAATTGGGGGTTTTCATCTTTAAGGATTAGGGAACATCGTAAACGTGCAGCACCCAGATGGACAGGTATGACTGATGATTCTGCTGCACCCAGCGCTGCTCCAAGGAACTGGCCTCCATTGTACTTCAGTCAATGGGTGAAAATTTATGTTTTTCAAGTGCCTTTTAGTACATATTTTCTCCAACAATATAGCACATTAAAAAATCCAACAGTAGGGATATGACATTTGTCAACAGGATTAAATCCGACTTCCTTCTGGAATGCAATTACAGAATTTAGATTAAAAACAAGTGCTTTGTCTTTGTCAGTGCTCTAGGTGAAGAGAGATACTTCATTTCTAGTTCTCAGTTTAATGCTTATTTTATATTAAAATATTTTATTGAATGAAGTAAAATTACAAATAATGATAGGCAAAGTACAAAAGAGGAAAGGAATAAAAGAAATGAAATTAGTAGGATTATCTCACAGCTCATCTCTATATTAAAAAAAGCCTTATTCACTTCTATGAAAAATATTAGAAAATGTAACAACATAATCTAAGATACTTTCAAAATACATAAAGGCTTTAAGGAAGTGAGAAGAAAATGGTAATGAGCAACAACAGATGTTTCTTTCTTGGATGAGTAATTAGGGATAGAAATAGCATCTCGCAAAAAGCAAAGAGGGCTTATCACTAACTCTTAAGGCATTCAGAAGGATATTTCACACAGATGCATCATTTTTAAGATGAAAAAGTGAGAGAGATGCAGGTCTATAAGTTCTACTAGCTTCTGTGTCGGACCCAATGATGTGTACTGATGGCGTAAGGAACATTTCAGTATTTTCTGCTGAACAACATGTTACTGTATGTGAAATTTTTATCATACTAGTTTATTCCTTAGGGTTGAAGTTCAAGTATCTGCCTTTCACTATGTAAATACCCATTTCCTCTGTGAGTAACAGCATATATCCTTTAAAAATATGTTTTCTATGGAGTCTCAGGAAAACACATTAGAGCAATTACTTGTAAAGGAATGGTACTTGGCACGGGTTGTTCTAGAGTTAAGAGATCCAATCTGAGTTGATATCAGTCAGAGAAATGATCTACCATCATCATATTCTAAGGGAATCCTGGATATTTAAGGACATGTGCTATAGGAGAGTGAGTGTAGGGAAGGAGAGGTAGTTTTACTATACGGGGAAAAAATATGCTCACAGTCAGCTATTGGATGGATCACAGGGCCCCCAATGGAGGAGCTAGAGAAAATACCCAAGGAGCTAAAGGGATCTGCAACAACAACATTATGAACTAACCAGTACCCTGGAGCTCTTGACTCTAGCTGTATATGTATCAAATGATGGCCTAGTCGGCCATCACTAGAAAGAGAGGCCCATTGAACTTGCAAACTTTATATGCCCCAGTACAGGGGAATGCCAGGGCCAAAAAGTGGGAGTGGGTAGGTAGGGGAGGGGGGAGGGTATGGGGGACTTTTGGGATAGCATTGGAAATGTAAGTGAGGAAAAAAACCTAATAAAAAATATTAAAAAAAAATAACAGTACAGAATATTAGTGCCTTGGCTTCCTCTGCACTAACTACCCAAGACCCATTTTCTCTTATCATTTAGACATTTTGTGTGTGTATGTGTGTGTCTGTGTGTGTTTGTGTTTCCTTGAACACACTCTCTTGCTGTGAATAGATATAGAAAATGTAGTGCATTTACACAATGGAGTAATACTAAAAACAATGACTTCATGAAATTCTTAACAAATAGACAGAAGTAGAAAATATCCTGAGTGAGGTAACCAAGTCACAAAAGAACACATATGGTACACACTCACTAATAAGTGGATATTAGTTCAAAAGCTCAGAATACTCAAGCTACAATTCACAGACTACATGAAGCTCAAGAAGAAGGAAGACCAAAGTATGGATGCTTTTAGAAGGGGGAACAACATACTCGAGGGAGGAAATATGGAGGCAAAGTGTGGAGCAGAGACTGAAGGAAAGGCCATCCAGGGACTGCCCTACCTGGGGATACATCCCATATACAGCCACCAAATTCAGACACTACTGAGGATGCCAGGAAGTGATTGCTGACAGGAGCCTGATAGAGCTATCTTCTGAGAAGTTCTGCCAGAGCCTGGCCAATACAGATGTGGATGTTCGAAGCCAACCATTGGACTGAGTACTGGGTCCCCAGTGGAGGAATTAGAGAAAGGACTGAAGGAGCCGAAGGGGTTTGTAACCCATAGAGAGAACAAAAATATCAACCAACCAACCTCACAGAGCTCCCAGGGACTAAACCACCAACCAAAGAGTGCACATGAAGGGACCCATGGCTCCAGCTGCATATGTAGCAGAGAATGGCCTTGTGGGGCATCAATGGGAGAGTAGGGCCTTAGTCCTGTGGTGACTTGATGCCAGGGCAGTGAGGTGGGAGTGGGAGGGTGGGAGGGGGAGCACCCTCATAGAAGCAGGCAGAGGGGATATGGAATAGGAAATTTCTGGAGGGGAAACTGGAAAATGGGACAACATTTGAAATGTAAATAAAAGAAAAGATAGATAGAAAGAAAAGCAGCCAAAAGTGTAAAGTGTTGTGAATGTTAAGGCATTTGGTACTCTCAAGCTTCTAATCTCCAAACAGCATTAGGTAGGTCAGTCTTACAGATTGCACACTTGAAATATGTAATTATGCTTTCTATCATTCCATTTCTTTGTCATTTTGGGAAATTACATTGATAATTTCCATTCGGGGAAAAAATTTTAGCCCTGACTGGATTGACTCGTTATTAGACACTATGTGCCTTTTGCTGTGTTTTCTGATTTACTATCAGTGTCAAGGGTGCCTCATACTTTTGTGCTATAATTTATGGGCTCCTTAATTTTAATTTTTAACTGTAAATCTTTGTTTTTCACTGATACCAAGGAATTGAAAAGCAGCCCCAAATTTTTCATGATGCTAGAAGTTGAGGAAGAAATAGTTATGTTTTATTAGGTTGCAAATGGACTTTATTAGAGAGCATTTCCTTTGCCTTTCATCTCTGTGGCAATATGCTCAACTAGTACCATCATTTACATGAAAATCTATTAGATGCTACTATATTTTCATATTTTGAACTTTATCATTACAGAATAACTTAATAAATACAACGGAATTTAAATTTCTATATTTGATTCTATAGTAAATCTTCTAAATCACTCTTTTCTTACTGATAACCATGTTTGGAGTGCTTTTTATGTGTTGGAGATACAATAGAAGCCCTAAATTACAGTTTTACTCTGGGCAATGAAAAGTACCTGTGTCAAATACTCTTTGTGTTGGTTACTTTTTTATCAGATAGGAAAGAATATGTCACAGAAACAACTTAAGGACAGATGGATATTTTTTTCTGGTTTATGGTTCATAGGATATCAATCATTGTAGGGAAGGTACAGTCCTGGGAGCAGATCGAGGCAGCAGCAGCAGAACTATGAGGTAACTATTTGTATGATGATGGCAAGATAAGAAGTAGAGAATTTTGGCTGGAAGCTTGACCACTCGATAATCAATCAATATCTTAAATGTAAGTCCCTGTAAAATAAAAAAGAAACCACCTCAGATTTTATCTTTCTAAAATACAAAGGCTCAGAGGAAATGCTTCCACTCCAAAAGAGGAGCAAGATGAACAACATGGAAAGACTGGATCAAAAGAAGACCAGAGCTCAGTAGGATAAGCATCAAACTTATAGCTCCATTTTCAATACCTGGGCTCATGAGAGCAAACTTTGTATGCCTGTGAGCTTTAATGGCTTCAACTCTATGGTTTATCAGCCTGTATAACGACTGAGATTTCACTTGTGCCAATTACACTCAGTGCCGATGGTTTTCCTTGGCATATGTTCTTGGGATGTATATCACAACGTTGACTTCACAGCTTCAAACAGTGGCTGTTCAGGGAGTTCTTGTTAGGAACCAGGTCCTATGAGACATTTTTTTCTGGCCCTACTGGCCTTTTAGAAGCTAGGGGCTCCATGCCTCACTCATTTTTGCAACTTGAATATCTGAGTAGTCAGCACTGTGAGATGTCTTTGACACGTTTGCTGCCATTTTAAAATGTAACCCGACATTTCACCTTAGCTGTTGTAGGGTCTTCCATGTGACTATGTAGCTGAACTAGGAAAAAAAACCTTTTCTTAGGAGGCTCTATTGAAATAAGACAACAGAAACTTTTGATGGGTATGATCTTGTCCTCAAGTAACAATGTCTAATTTTCAAGTTCAGGATGTAAAGATGCTCTTTAATTGTGGTAATCTCATTAACAATTACTGTCACTATGTCTGAAACAGCTTGTCTGTAACTTTAAATTCACCCGTTATACTTTTCTCATCAAACTAATCAATTTATAACATCTTTCTGATTTACAAAACTTCAAGAATTTTCATGTAAGACTGACTGGATACAATGAGAAATAACCATACAATAGCCTGAATGCTACCATTGCCCTCAAATTCCCTTTGTCAAACAAATCAGTTCATTACTTTTGAGTTCCCCTTCCCTCACATAAAATCAGAAGATTAAAATGTTACCATGTGATTTGCTAGAATGTAGCATTAATTCTTTCTAGCCCAATTCTCAACTGAGTATTGGAACCTCCTTAGTCGGACCTTCATTGTCCACACTTCTGTCATCATTTGGCATTCTTCATCTCCTCTAGAATGGTGTATTAAGCTCTTCTTATATCATTCCAGAATTTCTTGAGCTCACATCTCCAACATTTTCCAAATCCTTTCCACAAAGAGTTCATGAACCACATGGTTAGATTTGGCATTGTGATGACCCTATTTCTCACTATGTATTTTCTATATGAGTTTTCACTTTCCTAGGAAAGAGTACTCCATAGAAACATCTTAGGGGTGCAAGGGCATATTCCTCAATGATTTATTGGTCAGGGGATACAACACATCCTATCAGGGAAAGCATGCTGGTAGAGGGATTGTGTAAGGTTATATTGCAATAGTAGTCGTGAATCAGAAAGCTCATCTGGATGCAGGTCAGTGCAAGGCCTACCGCCTTTCACACATTGGATTATTTTCACCATCCAGGCCTCCCTCTTAAAATTTATATAACCTCCCTCCCCAAAAGAACCACCCCCCAGCATGAGAACCCTGTGTTCAAATACATGAGTTTGTTGGGGAAAGTATATATTCAAGTATATATTCTAGATTGTAGTCTAAGAAATTGAATAGACACTTTCAGAATGGCTCCAGGGTTAAGCACAGCTGCCTCTCTGGTTGTGATCCATTCAGAAATCATAGACATTAAATCACCCAGAAACTTAACACTTTACCTCACCGACCTTCTGTATTCATATAAGTAATTTAATAAAATTCATAGCAACATAGGAGTGCTGAAAATTGTATTCTTAAAAGTTCATATCAGTCTATTTCTTTTTCTTCTTCATGTATTTTAATACATGTATTAAAGTAGTTAGGCACTCGTACTCTCAGATGAATGATGAAATAATGATCTTACAAATATCCAAATGATATAACATTCATTAAAGTCATTTGCTTCTCACGTCCCTAAGAAAGTGTAGTGACTCAGAAAGCATTCATTAGGACATTATAATACTTTATACTGATTGTTTCTCTTTTGCAGATATAGAAAATCTAAACTCTACCACAGAACAGAAAATGGAATTAATTTCTGTATCTCTAATAGTTTTTAAGTATTTAGTGCCAGGTCACACTCAAGGATAGATCTTTAAGGAATTCTCGAATTGGTATGCTTGGGGGTTTTTAATCTATATTTTTGAAATCTATTGCTTTTTATATAAATATAAACAGTCTAAAAGCTCTGTTCAATTTATTTTATTTTCTCCTCAAAAACTGAATTTGATTTTTTTTTGTTGTTCTTTTTACTTTGATGGAGTAAGAAATGGGTAAAATTGACACATTTCATTTCTAAAAAATATAGACTAAGTTGCTCCTCTTCAGAAGAACACATTAGAAACAAAAATGAATGAAAAATAACTTGGAGGCATCTTGAAGTACCACAGAAGCAAGGATGTGTATGTCCAAGAGCTAGGACCAGATAACACTAGGGATTGCTTCAAAGCTGGACGTGCAACTCGAGTCTGGAGGGCAGTGGCACTGTGGCGAGGGAGTCGGATCTCTGCAATGTTTCAGGTAGCTTCTTGTGCAGCTTCAGATATATTTAAGCCTTAATGAAAAGGACTCAGGGAATGTATCTAAATGGCTCAGCCCATGCTGAGCATGTGGAAGGCTCTGGGTTCAAGCTGTGTGCCCTCACAAACTTAACAAGACGGAAGAAAGACAGAGGTGCACAGTATCACATACACTCTCCTTATAAACAACAGGGCAAAAGATACTGATGAATTTGACCATTGGAGCAGGCGTACCAGTACCTTCTGCGATATTTCCCTGCTCAAGTATTTTCTTAGGAAGTGGTTACTTATACCTGCACCCTCTGGATTCTCTGTTACTACCCTGACTCTCTTTTCTTTCTCACTTTCTTTGGCTTCCTTCAGTTTTTGCCACACAGAATTGGCTTTGACTTATGGAGCCTAGAATGAAAAATGTCTGTTTTTCATCCATAAAGAATCATTTGAAAAATACAGTTATTTCACCACAGACTTCCTAAACATGGATGCAGTCAGTCGCCTGAACTCTGTTACAGGTAATGAGGGAGAAAAGTAGACTATTGGTAACCACCAAGAAATACTGATTTCCTGTCAGCTGGACAACACCACAGAAGTTTACCCGCATCATGAGGAGTAAAAGGTTAACATAAATTAAAACACAAACCACTGTTCCTAAGTTACTGTCATACCAAGTGGCAAGACCAGCATTCTCATTCTGCAGACGAAACGAGGACAAAACAGACGACATATGTGAAGCGTTATCTGCAGAGTCCAGAATAATTGAGCAATAAGGAGTGTGTAACAAAATCTATTCTGGGAAGAGTTTAGTAAAATTTCAAGCATGTGCAAAAAAAATCTATTAATTTGGGGGGTAAAGTACCCTATGGTGTGCTATAATTAGGAAGAGTTTTGAAATTTTAAGCCAGATGTTTGCTATAAATTATAAAGCACACTTTCAAACCCCCAAACCAAATCCAATAAAGCATTTTTGTGTAAGTTAATTTGGGAGAGTGGGTTTTCTAGCAGATAAGTGCCTGAAGAGCTAGCATATGGCCTGAAATGTAACTCTGGAAAAACACTGTAATTTGTTCTCTTCCTTAGTTGAAATAAGTATCTTTCTAAACATTTTTAAATTCAGTGTATTTATATTTATCGTTAATGGGTATTCATACTTTTGAATTTCTTTGTAAATATAAATCCCAAAATAATAAAACACATAGCACCTACCTAGTTCTTCAGTGTGTGCATTTATCTATAGCTCAGTCTATTCACTGTACTGAGGTAGCTTTCCCTGCATTGTCAGACATAGCTCCTTTGGAAGGATGCTATCCTCTTGGACTCTGTACAGATTCAAATTTCCAAATCATGCCTTGCTCCTAAGTCCCTGCTATGTACTGTAACATGTCCAAGTTCTGAATTCTGGAGAAGAAGAGATATCTTTCTGGGTTTGGTTCAGTGACTGTTTGCTTGCTTTCACTTAGTCCAATGGTGTTAATCAGTGTGCCTGAAGAGGTTCTGGTGTTCTTGCTTTGTTCTTGCTTTGTTATTTATGTTCACTGCACATGAACCAGTGTGTTGAAATGATTATTGCTGTATTCCAATTCTGTTTCATAATCTCTTATTATCCTTTTCCAGTTCCTCGAGTGAAAATCCTTTCTATTCTCTCATTCCTTGTGGTGATGCTATTATTGGTGATGTATTGCTTGTTCCTCTAGTTTGTACATTTTCATTGTCACTTACTTTATTTTGGCTTAATATGCTTTATGGTGAATGACATAATGTTTAATTAATAAATGATGAAAAGGCTGAGTAATATGTTAAATTATGTATTTTTGTATGTATACATAGTGAAAGCTATTTTGGGAAATAGGCAGATTTTTCTATGTTAGTGAGGAAAGGTTTTCTGATAGAATGATCCAAATATATTTATTTTTAAACTCTAGTAAGGGGCTTGAGAAGTGGCTTAGTGGTTAAGAGCATTTACTGCTCTTGCAGAGGATCCTGGATCAGTTCTCAGCACCCACATGGCAGTTCACAATCCTCTATAATAATTCCTGTTCCAAAAGATCTAGCCTTCTCGCTTCTGCAGGATACTGCACACACGTGGTGCATATGTACACTTTTGAGCTCTGCAGAACACATAATAGAGCAAATAAGTATTAAAACACTAATAAAATATTACACTAACAAAATGTAATATCTGGTTGGAATATCATGCATGTTCAGTAATGACGTGTTGTTGCTTCACTGCTATCAACTGAAAAGGAGTCATATATAATGTGAGGAAGGAAATTGATATAACAAGTGCTTAAGAATAAAAACAAACATGGTATGCACTACTGATAAGTGTATATTAGCCCAGAAGTTCGGAATACTCAAGATACAATTCACAGACCATATGAAACTCAAGAAGGAGGAAGACCAAAGTGTGGATACTTTGTTCCTTATTAGAAGGGGGAACAAAATACCCCTTTACAGAGACAAAGTTACAGAGACAAAGTGTGGAGCAGAGACTGAAGGAATGACCATCCAGAGACTGCCCCACCTGGGGATTCATCCCATAAATAACCACCAAACTCAGACACTATTGCAGATGTCAACAAGTGCTTGCTGACAGGAGACTAATATAGCTGTCTCTGGAGAGGCTCTACCAGTGCCTCTCACAAATACAGAGGTGAATCCTTGCAGCCCACCATTGGACTGAGCACAGGGTCCCCAATGAAGGAGCTAGAGAAAGGACCCAAGGAGCTGAAGGGGTTTGCAGCCCCATAGGAGGAACAAAAATATGAACTAGCCTGTACCCCCCAGAGCTCCCAGAAATTAAATCACCAACCAAAGAGTACATATGATGGAACTCATAGTTCCAGCTGCATATGTAACAGAGGGTGGCCTAGTCATAATCTATAGGAGGAGAGGCCTTTAGTCCTGTGAAGGCTCTATGCCAGTATAGGGAATGCCAGGTCCAGGAAGCAGGTGTGGGTGGGTTGGTGAGCAGGGGGAGGGGAGATAGGATAGGGGATTTTCGGAGGGGAAACCAGGAAAGGGAACAACATTTGAAAGGTAAATAAAGTAAATATCTAATAAAAAAAGAAAAAGGGCAAAACCACTTCAATATTTTTAAAAATGTAATTATAAAAGTCAACATTTTAAGTTTGACAGTTATGTACTCCAGTTGAAGTTCTTAAAAAAGCAAGAGTATTGTAAGGTAAAACTTCATCATAATCAACTAATTTATTTTATGGCATATTTCTGAGAATTTGACAGCTATAATTTACTTGTTAATGAACTTATCAAAATCCTTTTGACACAGAAACATCATATGCATTAATAATCCCTATGACAGTGTTTGGTCTGAACAGCGACTTCACCTTCAACTCTGTTGCCTTAATTCATGTGATTTTAAAAATGATTCTAATTTCTACAGATAATTATGCCAGATCATCAATGAAATAATCGACAAGCTATTAATCATACTTTTGCATACCTTGTTTGTCAGTCTGTTATTTATATAATTTTATTAGTTGTATCAGCAGGCAGATAGCAGTAGATAATGCCATAGTCTATGGTTTGTTTTGATAAATCACTACAGTGTATCAGCATGAGTGTTTTGAGCTACTTTCAAGAATCTTCTAAGAAATGCATTACCCTCACTCACTGCACCTACAAACACCAACATTTAGGGCTTTTATCTCAATTGTTATTTATTGAGCCTGGGTCTATATTACTTTAAGAGGCATCTAAAGGCTTGTTTCTTTATCTTTTTTTAATGGGATGATTGAGGCTAGAAATTCATTATGATTACTGAAGAACAACATAAGAAAAGTGGCGATATTGAAAGTTTCACAATGAATTCATTTTGGCTGTTAGAAAACTGTAGACATATTGTTCAATCATAATTCTCATCTCAACTTTAAATGAGTTGTCATTCTGGTAGAGGAAAAGAACTTTGTGTTTTGTTGGCTATGATTTTCACTATCAGTATTAAGTGTTCAAAAGTAGCTTTTGAAGAGTCAGAAAATCAACTCACAGATAGGAAAGTGTTTCTCGTAATCATTATTTAATGTATTGATGACTACACCACCATGCTGAAGTAGGCTTGAATTATCTCAGCTTGCACATCCAGTACACTAAAAAATGTTAGAAATCTACCACTGGAGTGGAAACTGCTGTTTTCCCCTCTATCATAGCAAAACCTGTTGTTACAGTCTTCTGAGAGAGTCCATTCATCTGGATCCATTCAGAAGTCTAGTGCTTCTTCCCAGCAAGACAATCATAAACATTGGTGGCATTTGAGTTTTTTCTTCCATGTGATGATACATTCTTTTGGTGATGTCTCATTGTCCTCAGACTCCTACATAAAGTACTGTAGTCTGGATGGGTACTGAATAGAGGAGTTTACATCCCACAGTTATGACAGATGAAAGTTAAAGCCCAAAGTACTGACACAAATGCTACTTGGGCACATATATTTCAGTGGGGGAACATAATATTCTATCTATAATATTTGTGAAATAAATTTACCAGCACAGCTGAGATTTTCTCTGATTAGGAGAGCCTGCTTGCTAGGGCTTGTATACAGATCAGACCTAGCCATTTCCTATGTGTTTCTCATCACCATAACATAACATGTAACAACCAAATGTGTTCCCTAGCAAACCATTTCCCATTGTTTTGGCTATCTTTAATTACCAGTCTCTTCAAAGATGTGCTTTAAAATAGATAAATCAAATAAAGTTGTCATAAAGTAAAACTTCAAAAACATACAAAGGCAAAACATCTATCAATATTTGGATTTTGATTAAAGATGATATTCAATTTCTATCCGTATGCCAGAAAACTTGAGAATATCTTTATAAGCTATAGAGATATGCTTAGTGAATAGAACTTGAAAGGTGTGTGTATACCATCTCTTAGACTTACCTCTATTTGAATTCTTGTGTTTCCTTTTAAGTGGTATGAATCATTCTTTAATGCACTACCCTCTTGTCCCCAATCATTCTTCTGTAGCTCTTTCTGAATTAAGCAAATGTATTTTCAGGCCCACATTACCTGGAAGGCATAAAAGGCTATTCTAATCAGTGGTTTCCCTGAAGTATACTCATTTTATATCTCATACCACATTTCACTTTCTTACTTAACTATCTTTTTGTTGTTGTTAATTTGCTTCAACAAACTGATGAAACTTACAGATTATTGTTCAACCTGTGCTGCCACAGCTGCTTGCAAGCAAGGCTTCTGTGCACCAGCTTGTTTATGTTTGATTACTATCATCATAAATAACGTACAGTTGTCTTTAATGCTTAATTTCTTCTGTTTGGGTAACAGATACATGAAAGATACAAGGAAAAAGCAAGCAGATACTGCTCTTTCTCTCTCTCTCTTTCTCTCTCTCTGCATGTGTGTGTGTGTGTCTGTTTATGAGTGTGTGGACAGGCATCCTTGACAATGTGAGGCTAAGGTTGGGTCCCCTTTATCAGATACCTCTCCATCTTGTTTTTAGGCTTTCTTCTTGGACCTGGGCACTGGACATTTCAACTGCAAGAATATGAGGTCATATTATTACTGCTTTGAGTTTGACATTTTCTATTTTTAAAGACAATTGAGTTAAAAAATTTATTTATTTTATGTGTATAGCTGCTTTCAGAAGAGAGCTAGAAGAGAGAGTTGAATCCCCTGGAGCTGGAGTTAAAGGAGATCGTTAATTGTCTGATGTGGGTGCCAAAACCTCACCCTAGGTCTCCTGCAAGAACAGCAAATACTCTTAATGCTGACACATCTCTCCAGCTACAAGTCTGACTTTCTTAACTGTTTGCAGGTAGTGGTTTCCCCGTGTAGATATCTTCTATTTGGTGGTGGCAAATCCAAACTATTAAACTTGACTCAATGTTTACAAAGACTTGCAACTTTGGGCATCTACATAGCCAATCCCTATCCTGGTTCCCACTCCCACTATCTCTCTTCTGTCTCAAGCATCTCATTCTTTTCCCTTCATAGCCTCTTGGAAGTTTTAATTACATCTGGCCTTTGCTCAACCTAGCAAGGAAAGTCCTCTTTGGGGGTTTCTGGGTCATTCTGTTTCTCTTGAATGTTGTAATCCTATTTATTCACTGAAAATATGCTGTGTTTGGGGTCTTTAACATTGACATAGGTATAATCACATTATTTTAATTAATTAGTTAGTTAATTAATCATTAGTAGTATTTTGTTTTTACTTATTCACTTTACATCCTGATTACTGTCCCTTACCAGTCACCCCCTCCCACAATCTTTTCTCCATCCCCCTTTCCCTTCTTCTCTGAGCAGGTGGGGGTCCCCAGGGTATTCCCCTACCCTGACACATCAAATCTCTGTGAGGCTAGGAGCATCCTCTTCCACTGAGGCCAGACAAGGCAGCCCAGCTGTCCCACAGACAGGCAACAACTCTTGGGACACACAGTCACCAGTTGTTCAGGGTCCATATGAAAACCAAGCTGCATATCTGCTACGTATGAGTGGGGAGGCCTGGGTCCAACCCATGTATGTTTTTTGGTTGGTGTTTCTGTTTCTGAGAGTCCTAAGTGTCCAGGTTAGTTGACTCTGTTGGTCTTCCTGTGGAGTTCTCATCCCCTTTGGGCCCTCAATCCTTCCCCCAACTCTTCCATAAGAGTCACCATTGTTAGACTATGGGTGTCTGCATCTGTCTGAGTCAACTGCTGGGTGGAGCCTGTCAGAGGACAGCCATGCTGGTAGTGTCGTGTCAGGAATTGGTGCTTTCCCATGGAATGGGTCTCAAGTTTGGTTGGTTATTGTTTTGGCCATTCCCTCAATCTGAATCTGACATAGAAGAGGGGAATGAAATAGCCTTAAGAGGCAAATGGAGAGAGGGAACTTGGAGGGAGGGAAATGGGGAGGTGAGTGGGGGGTACAGAATCAGATGTAGGGAGGGACAGGAGGGATGGCTAGATGGCCATGAGAATGAATGAAAAACTACAACTGCCAGAGGGTGGGGAGGTAGGGGGCATCTCCAGGGAGAGATAGAGACCTGGGAAAAGGGACTTACACAGAATCAATGGAGATGGCCTTAGCTGTGACTCACAGCATTGGGGATATGGAAACTGAAGAGACCACGTCCTGTAGCCAGGCAAGAATTCCTATGGAGCAGTAGAGGGACACCAAAGCACCCTCAAATCTTTCAACACA
Organism: Mus caroli; assembly: GCF_978045245.1. Classification (NCBI taxonomy): domain Eukaryota; kingdom Metazoa; phylum Chordata; class Mammalia; order Rodentia; family Muridae; genus Mus; species Mus caroli. The sequence goes on along the minus strand of NW_028227257.1, from coordinate 99,131,687 downwards.
AAGTTTATCCTGTCGACAAGAAATGCAGGGTTGGGGTTTGGAGCACACACACACACACACACACACACACACACACACACCCTACACACAGGTTGGTACATTTAGATGCAGTTATTAATGTAGCAGAGCAAAGGTGTGTGAACTTATAAAAGCATTCAGATTGTCTTCAATTTCCCCTCCTTTAGGAGTGCTTTCAGCTTAACGTGGGAATATTCAGTGAGTGCATACCAGCACAGCTCTCTCTCAAAGTTCATCTGAGGATTCCTGAGATGTTCTCACCCAGTCCATCACCAGCTATCACAAGAACTCGTGGGACTTAGTAACGTCTGTATAAAGAAGGTTGTTGATATATTCCAAGAAAAGAATAAGCGATGCTTGAGCGAACTAAATTACCCCAGATTTCCTTTTTCTCCCCCTTTGAATCAAATTTGACAGACTTTCATACACACACACACACACACACACACACACACACAAAGTTTAATTTGTTTCCCCTGAGTTCTTCTGGATGGAGTAGTCTGTCACTAGAATTAAAAATAGCCCGATCCCCAGATGTCCCCGATGGTTACAGGAGTTCAAAAGAATTAGAATATTTGAAGATATCGTTGCTGCTTCCACAGCAAGGAGGTTTTAGATAGTGTGGGCTAAATAGGAGATGAGTGGGTCCTTCACTCAGTTCCATTGTGTCTCATAAGTATTTCAAAGAAGAATCCGAATTAATAACAACCGTGTGCGAAGAGTTAGCCTGCAATTGCAGGTCTTAAATGTGTTTTTAAAAATTGGTGCTGCTAGAAAATACATGTGTTCTCACTTGGTGACACGTTTTATGACCCTCTCTTTAGTTGTACCATTTTGCCACCATTCAGACAAGCTGTGTGACACACCTTACTTCCTTTGTCCTTGTTTTGTCTTTTTTCTTTTTTAAGCCTCGCAGCAAACTTTGTCAGGAAAAGATGTCATAACTTTTATTCTCTCTAATGGAAGTATCTTCACTTTTGTAATAGGCTGAGAAAAGTTTTCATTTTTTTTTTAAATGTGAATTTGGTCCATGGACAGGTGGTGTGCTGAGCTTTAAACAGCTTGATGAATGGTTTGGCTCTGCATAGCAGTGTCAAATAATGTGTCTCAGTTGGCAGTCTCAATGAAACAGAATAAGGCAGCTGGTTTCCGTTATATATTAGAGTCCTTGTGCCGACTCGATTTCCAGCTGTGCAGGCGAGGTATAAATCCTGTCCTTCCTCTCCCACACACCAGAAATTCACCAAGAGCTACCCATTTAGATCTGTTTACCTCATGATTGCATTCACTGTTGGGAGCCAGTCCAGGGTCTGGGCAGATATCTTTTATTTTCTAATATATTTAGTAATACAATTCTAATTAACTTATTTTGTGGTTTTATATACTGGAGAACTGATGGAGTTTTTGCTTAGAATTCTGTAAAGAACAGTTGGCTTAGTTCTAAGAAGCTTGTGAGTTTATAGTTATATTTCTAGTTTTGTTAACATTAGTGATATCAATTCACCATTTTTTCTAGTAGTAGTAGTCTACCAAGCCTAGTTTTTTTCTCTATAAATCATAAGGTAAAATTCACATATAAAGGAACGGTGTAATACTTAAGAACTTTGTCAGATATTTGTCCTTGAATTTTACTTTGTGGAGCACAAGAAGATACGTTAAAAATTCAGATGTTTTGTTACGCAGATGACTTTTCTTTAATTCTCAAAAGATTAGGTAAACTTCTCCTCCCTACCCCAGTCTCTTCCCACACCTGATCCTGCCCCACCTTTAGAGGATATTAGGATGGTGAGGTGGGAGTGGGTGGATGCGTGGGGGGTAGGGGGGACACCCTTATAGAAGCAGGGGAGAAGATGGGGTAGAGTGCTTGCAGAGGGGAAAATGGGAAGGGGGGCAACGTTTGAAATGTAAACAAACAAAATAACCAAGAAAAAAATTAAAATAAAGAAAATGAATAAAAAGTAAGGAGTGTGCTAAAAATAAATAAATGAATATCTTACAAATGAACATCATACTCCAAAATTAACCAAATATAAAGTCTATACATCTCATTGAACTTCTATGCAGTTAGAATAGTCTTTAGGAGGCTGTGGAGATTCCATTTGAATTTTATACTATCACTATTGGATATATTGTTATGTACTCGTGTTTCACCCAAAATGAAAAGTCCACTACTGATTAGATCTACAAAAATGGTTTTAAATCTCCTTCTATAATTTATCTTCATTACTTGTATTCAGTCTTCCCTCATCCTGCTAATATTTACCCTCTTGTTTTCTTGTATACATAATACTGTATTCACATCTGTGCACACACCTATGTAAATTGTTGAATAGGTCCCTCCATGTGTACTTGGTGGTTTAGTTGGTGGTTTGGTCCCTGGGAGCTCTTGGGAGGGCTGGTTGGCTTATGATTGTTGTTTTTCCAATGGGGTTGCAAACCCCTTCAGCTCCTTCAGGCCGTTTCCTAACTCCTACATTGGGGTCCCTGTACTAAGTCCAATGGATGTCTGCGAGCATCCACATCTGTATTGGTCAGGCTCTGGGAGAGCCTCTCAGAGGACAGCTATATCAGGCTCCTGTCAGCAAGCACTTCTTGGTGTCCACAATAGTTTCTGGGTTTGATGTCTGTATATTGGATGGATTTCCAGCCTCTAGATGGCCTTTCCTTTAGTCTCTACTCCACACTTTGTTCCCATATTTCATCTTACACTTCTAAGGGAGGTCAGACAGGGCAGGAATTTGGAAGCAGGAAGTGATTCAGATGCTATGGAGGAGGACTGCCTACTGACTTGTGTCTCATGCCTTACACAGACTGCTTTCTTATAGCATCCAGGACCAGGGGTATCACTGCCCATGGTGAGTTGTGCCCTCAACAATCAATTGGCATCAAAATTTTTTTCCACAGGTTTGACTGTAAGTCAATTTTATCAATTGAGACTTCCTCTTCAAAAATGACTGGTTTGTGTCACATTGACATAGAACTATCCAGCACAGGTATGTCCCTCTGGTCTCAGTATTGTTTATTTAATAGTTGTAGAAATGACTCTAGTTTAAAAATCAATTTTAAAAGAATACTTCACTAGTGGTTGGTTGTTCTACTAGGAAAAACATAATATCTGATTATTTTGTGATTTAATTTTATTATGATGGCTTTTTGAGATGTGAGTAATTTTTCATGATATTTGCTAAGCCACAGAGTATTAACTTAAGGACTTTAAAATGGCCATTCTCTAATTCTCTTATTCATTCTCTCATATTCAGCTGGAATATTTGTACAAAAGGAAATGCCCCTTTGGCTACTTAACTCATGAACTTTTAGATTAGTTTGTATATAGAGAAGAGGGTTGAGTTTATGCATCTTTGCTTTTTATAGCTGTTAAAAAACCATGTAGCTGCATTTATTTTCTGTCACTGTATGACTTCACTAGTATTCTCTGGAAACCAGCAAGGCATGTTTATTATTATTATTATTATTAATAATATTACTAATTCACAGATTAAAAACCTTCTTGGCAGTGGGATCCTCTTCATGTTGACAAAATCCTTTTTAGCAGACTTTTTAGCAGTGTTGTTGTGATTAAGTGCCCCTGGATTGTGTACATTTCTAGGTCTAGACTTGGCATCAGATATTTTGTCAGGAATCAGGGTTCTTTCTGAAACATAATATTTCAATGTTGATAAATAGTTCCTGGGGATACTCTTTGTTAGTGGATTATTTATTTTTTCTGAACCTTTTCAGTAGATAAAATTAGGGTATTTAATTTTTTTGAGGAGGTGATTAAAATTCTTGTTGATTTTTCTTTTGGGATTACAAACACAATAGTATAGGGTTTTAAGTTTCACTCAGTCCTGCTAGCCATGCTTTTTTGTTCCATGTGGAATAAATCCTATTATCCATGTAATTACTCATTCACGTTATTTCATAAGAAATATACTAAATAAATATCTCATAATACCAAAAATAAAATTTCTTAAACACCACTTGTGCAGATTCTCAGTTTTTCCTCCCAGGGTTTTCTCTCACAAGTGTGTTTAGTTACATGACTGTTGTGTTTTGTATGCACTCAAAGGGCTCACGGTAGATGTCAAATGTCTTCCTTGATTGCTCTCTATGTTTATTATTAAGATAGAGTCTCACCAAATGTGCTCATTGGTTCAGCTGTCCTGGATAGCCAATTAATCTTCAAGAATATTCTAGTCTTTGGCTAAGCATCCCCTCAAGGCTAAAGTTATAGGTACATGAGTATAGGCACATGGCTTTTACGTATGTTATAGGGATCAATCTTCAAGTCATGGTACTTATAGGGGCAGGCACTGTGCCCATTTAGTCAGCTCTCCATTCCTATTTTCCATGCATTTTGTGAATATAGAAAGCTCTGTTCCTTGTCTGGACCATAATGTAGTCAAGCAGTCCCTGTTGATGGATATTTTTGTAATTTTATTCTTTTACTTTTATCAACAATGCTGCAGTGAGTTGCTTTGAATATAAATATTTTCATTTATTTGCTTACGCATTTTTGGTATAGAATCCCAGAAGAGAAATTTCTGGATCAAAGAGCAAATGCAGTGTGATTTCAGCAGATGGTTCCAAATTTTCCATATCCCCTTAGGACTTATATAATTTTATGTTCTCTTCAATCTGTGAGAATAGGCTTGTTTCTCCATAGCTAAACTGATAGAATGTGGAAGTCTGAAAAATTGATGGGTGAGAAGTTGTGTTTCAGTGAAGTTTTAATAATCGGTTGTGCATTATCTTCAACAAGATGTTCAGATGTCAGGGTTTTCCTCATGAGCTTTCACAAATGTACATCTATTTGCATTCTGTATGCCTATCAGCATATATACTGTAACATTTACAAGGTGTTTCATAACATTATTCAATCTGGACTCAGTCCTTAGGGACATCCAGTATTTTTATCTGTCACTATATATTAATTTCACAAGTTCCTATCAGTGGAACCTTATAATGACTGTGTACTCTTGAGTCACTCTTGTTTTGGTCAAAAATAATTTTTGGGTTTATCCATGTTGTTGCATATATGCATTTTTATTACTGAATAACAATTGTATAGCTACATTGTAGTTACATATAACCTTGTCAATATATATATTCTAAATTATTTTATTTATTTACATCCCAGCATTGTCTCCTCTATCATTCCTGCCTCCCATTATTCCTCATCCCATTCTTCCTCCCCCTTGCCTCCAAGAGGGTACTCTCCCCTTCCCACCACAACAGGCACCCACTTTCCCTGGGGCCTCAAGTCTTTGGAGGATTAGGCATATCTCCCACTGAGGCCAGATGAGGCAGTCCTCTGCTATATATGTGTCAAGGGCTTTGAGCAGCCCTGTATTTGCCTGGTTGGTAACTCAGTATCTGGGTGCTCCCAAGAGTCCAGGTTAGTTGAGACTGTTGGTCTTCCTATGGGGTCACCTTCCCTTCAGCTTCTTCAACTCTTCCTCTAATTCAACCAGAGGGGTCCCTGACTTTAGTCCAATTCTTGGGAATAAGTATCTGCTTCTCTCTCAGTCAGCTGTTGGTAGGGTCTCTCAGAGGGCAGCCATGCCAGGCTCCAGAATGTAATGATACCATAGCATCAATGATAGTGCCAGCCTTAGTGCCCACTATTCCCAAGAGATGGATCCCAAGTTGGGCCAGTCACTGAACTGCCTTTCCTTCAGTCTCTTCTCCATTTTTGTTGCTGCAGTTCTTTTAGACAGGAACAATTATGGGTAAGAAATTTTGACTGTGAGTTGGTAACCCCATCTCTCCACTTGAGGCCTTATCTACATACTGGAGGTGGACTCTTCGAGTTCCCTCTCCCCACTCTTGGGCATTTTGGCTAAGGTCATCCCATTGAGTTTTGACAGTCTTGCTGAGTCACCCCGATACGGAAGTGACTGAGACAGGTCACAAAACTCGAGCCAGGCTCTGGTTTGTCCTTAAGGCCCAAACCAGGGCCAAAACGGGGCCCAACAATGAGTGATGCTATTGCACCTTTCATTGTATTTCGCCGTTCTGCTTACTGTTGCTCTGTGTAGGCATTACAGCGTGAGAAGACTGTGTGCTGTTTTGGCATAGCTTTTCTAGTGCTATGATAGTTAGTCCTCTAGGAAGAGAATTCTGTGTCATTTATAGTTAAATTATTCCAAGAACTCTGTTGGAAATATGGGTCTCTTAGAAAATTGAGTCTTATCTTCAATTTTTAGGATGCAAAGATATAGCAATATTGATTTGTTTCAGTTTTTTTTGTTGTTGTTGTTGGCTTTTTGGAACTGCCTTAACCAACACAATCAAAACAAGTTTCCTATGTTGGGAACTAGAGTTTTTGTTAGATAGTCTATAGCTTTTGGGTAGCATTGTTACCCAAAGTAGCATAAATTTATTTAATATTGTGTGTGTGTACAAATTTAAGTAAAGATAAAATAATATGGTTCCCTCTGGCTTTTTAAAACATCCTTAGTGTTATTTATCTTAACACTATCTCTCCTCTTTTGTGTTACTCTCCCTTCCCCATAGACAGGTAAGTCATTTTCTGCTCTTTATTCTGATCTAACCTTTCACTGCATATGTGTACTACTATTCTTCTTTCTAGAGAGTTCCCCACCCCCACCCACACCTCCATGGTATCTTTGTCAGAAGTCATCTAGGAAAAGCTAAAGGCATGCAGGCATGCATGTGAGTTTTCTGGAGATGGCCCATTGATTTGCATGAAAGGTGAGCTGTAAGAATGCAGTGTATTAAGAGACTTTATCCAAGGATTGCTTCTTGCTGCAGATAAGCCTTTCCTGTCACTATTACATAGCCTAAGGATTCCAGGGCATCAGCCCACCCTATTTGGGGAGATTTTCTGAAGATCAACATAATGATGTACTCTCATGTAGTAAAGCTGTGTAGACAAATGAAGGATTTCATAATTTCTAATAACAATTTTTATAGAATTTTAAAATTTATACAAGTAATTTCTAGGCCTCTGTCGGATGAAATCTGCAAACAGAATCCTGTAAACCTTAATGTGTCATGGATTAATTGCACTAGGATAAGAAAGGAGGCTTGGAAACAAATTTACAATCAAGGAAAATATTCCTTCTAGGCTAGGAACAAGGCCACTATCTGATAACTAAAGGTCATAAATTGGAAATGGATAATTTACTGTAGATGCAAAGACAAAACTTAAAATATTGACTGGTTTGTCTATACAAAACTTTAAAATTAATGAGACACAAGTTAGATGATTTGTCTCTTGACAAAACTGTGCTAATTTATGTGTTATTTTAGTTTTCAAAGGCTACTTTTAATGATGGTTCTTAAATGCTTTAACTTCTCTTCTAGTCCACCACCCACCAGGGGTAGTAGAAAAGAAAGGATATAGGGGTCAAGTGGACCTGTTTAGAAATGGGTTTTTGGAGCAACTATCACCTGTGTTGTCAGGAAATCAGTAGTTCAGTTCACAGGTCAGCAGCGGCAGCTAGATCTATTTGAGAGAACTTCAGGAACACACCAGCAATCCAGTTTGGTAGAGTTTGGATAGAAAACACAAAATCAGCAATGGTGGCACTACTTAGCAGCGACACCTCAGCACTCATAGCAAGAGGTACCAAGGAGGGATGTCAGGAGAAGCTCTAGGCTGTGTCACTTCAGTCAGTGAAGTGAAGATCAGCAAAGAGACAAGACCAACAAGCATCGTACAGCTAGCTCTATAAGTAAGCCTAGCTCAGCCTCCATCATTGTCCACTGAGTCATTTTTTTATACTCCCTCCAAATACCATGTATCCTCCAAGAGTCTTGTCTTAGCACATGTCTTGTCTCAGTAAGTGAGTCTGTCTCAGTTGACACCATTCTGTCTGTCAGCCTGAGTATGAGGAAGCAGCAAGATACTATAGCCCATCACCAGAAGTTTTTTGATGCATTTTTCTCTACGAAGTCCCAACAAATGGTGTTCATCCACACAATGTAAGGTAGACTAATACATGTGTGTCATAAGCAAAGAATTCTTCATCATGTGTCCTTTTATGTGTTTTAGTAGAACATCCTTTCTCCTGTGTCTGCTTTAGTGAAACATTCCTTCACAAGTCTGTCTTAATTTTTCACTTGTATCCTCTTCAATGAAACTTTCCTTCACATGTTTGTTTTTATCAAAACACCATCTAACACAACTGAATTTCTAAAGAAGCTCTAAGTTTCCAGTTCACTTATGCCATAAAAATTATTGCTTTAAGCTTATAATAAGCTTACAGATGTAAACGTTAGATGGTGACTGTTTAGTCAGGTACTAGTCTTAATGGAAACACATGTGCGGACTTCTGCTGTAACTCTTTGTCATTTTATGAACTATTGTCTTGAAATTCTGGAATGTAAAGATTCTTGGAAAATTATGTGAAGAATCATCCAGAGAAAGTATACGAATTAAGAACTATAATTAAATGAGGAGTACAGCTCTCGTTTTTAGCTTCATTCAAAATGAACATTTTTTTTCCTGCATGCATGAATAAAGGTTGGTTGGGGCTTCCTCTATAGGGGTTTGTTCTGTCTATCAACTATTTGTATGCGTGTGTGTGTATGGAGTTGTTGGCGCTTGTTTTATGTGAATATGTGTATATATGTGTATATCATGAATGGAGACTTTTTCTGTTTCATCCATACTGAGTGGTTTTTTTTTTTTTTTTCTGAATGCATGACTTTCTCTTCCTTTTTCTCTGGCTCAGAATCAACAAACCCTGAGTCTGAGTAAGTTAATTTTTTTTTTTATAAACATAATCCCTTGTTGCTAAACTGCAGGTGTTAATCACCAGAAGTCAGAGGCTTTGGGCCATAGAATAGAGAAAAGTTAAAAAAGGCAAATATTACCCCAAATAAGCAATTTTTGCTTTTATAAAACCAAATTTTGCTCATGGAACCTCCAATGCTGTTCATCACTGCTTTCCTCAGAAAATCGGTGTCATGGCTGGTCTGCCGCACCTATTTACTTTTCTAGTGTTTTCAGTTGCCCAGAAATGAGAGAGAAACTATAGCATTTGTCCTTATGTGTCTGGGTTATCTCTTTCAATATGATATATTTAGTTTCATTCATTTATTTGCAAAATTCATGATTTTATTTTTGTTTACAGCAGAATAATACACCATTGTTTTTATGTGCCAAATTTTATTATATGTTCATCAGCTAAAGGACATTTGGGTTTCCATCTCATAGGTATTGTGACTAAAGAGGCTTTGAACATGGCTGAGCAGTTTATCTGTGGAGTAGGATGTCAAGTCCTTTAGGCATATGTCAATGAGTGCTATAGCTGAGTCATATGACATATTTAATTTTAGCATTTTGAGGATGTTCCATGCTAGTTTCCATGGTGACTGCACTGGTTGTTTGTTTACAACAGTATTGTATTTTGATCTTTCAGCATGAAAAATCCTGTTGTCTCTGAAGCTTGGTTATTCCTCTCTTCAACACTTTGTAGGATTAACATAAAAGTCATCGGTGTTTACTTTCTGTATAATTTTTGATATTAAAAAGTGTATCAATAAAACATCTGCTTTTCAATTTTTGTAGCTTGTGCATAGAAATATATTTGATCTTCTGAATTGGTTCTATGTAATATATCTTGATGTGGTCACACAATATATTTATAGTAGTGGTTTTTTTTTTTTTTTTTTTTTTTTTTTTTTTTTTTTTTTTACAGTTCTTAGGGTTTTTGTTAAACCAAAACCAAAACCAAAAAAGTTATGACCACAAGCAAAGATTCCTTATATTTTAGATGCTATAATACTTCTCTATTTTTTTCTTGGTCTTAGTACTTTGGCTGAGCCTCTGTTCAAATGTTTAGAATTTTTCTAGTAGCTATCTTTCTTACTCTTATTTTTAGAAGAGAACAGTTCTGCTCAGAAAATATATCAGAATCAGAATTTGTTTATTTTTCTGTGTAACTGTTTTTTGTCATTTTAAGCGATACTCCTGCATTTATAACCACCCTCTTAATGCAAAAAGGTAAACATTGCATTTTATAAAATGCATTTTTCAGTTATTGATATCCTGTAGGGTTTTTATTTCTGATAAGCATGATGAATTATGTTAATTTTCTGGTATTTGCTGAACTTGCATTCTTGGTGTAACTGCCATACAATCATAAGATATTCTTTATATGTTCTTTGATTCTGCTAATGTTTTGTTAAAGAATATTTCAAAACTGTTTTTGGAGAGGAATAATAACATTTGGTTGGCTTATTGAGGTGGAAATTGCTTACCATACATATTAGTTTTATTAATAATCTTAAATATTTATCAACTATGCATTTTTCTATGGTGAATTTTCTTTACATGCTTCAAGCATTGATTATCTTTAAAGGTTTAATTTTTACTTATTACATATGTACAATGATTTGGCTAGTAACAGTTTCTTTTTATTTTTAAATAAAACTGGTGTGAGTTTGAGAGCTTTTGTCTCTGTAAGCTTAGTGTCAGATTTTTCTTGACAAGTGGATTTTCTTTCAGTTATCAAGAACATTCATTTTAGGAGAGCCAGTAATAAACTGTGCTTGTCTCAGTATTTCCCATCAATTTCTGCATGTGTACTTTTTAATGTACATTCTTCATGTTCTTCTAGCTTGTGGCTTTAAATTGTACAAGCTAATCAAATAAAATGAATATCACAAATATTATTGTATATCAGTGAGGAAACCCAGACCCAAAAGGATATACATAGAAAGGCAGGGACAAAAAATGTAGCAGAGACTGAAGGAAAGGTCATCCAGAGACCCCCCCCCCCACCTTGGGATCCATCTCATCCTCAGACATCAAACCCTGACACTGTTGATTATACCAAGAAGGGATTGCAGACAAGAGCCTGGTTGGCTGTTCTCTGAGAGGCTCTGCCAGCACCCAAGACAGATGCAGATATTTCCAACCAACTATTGGACTGAACCTGGAGACCCCAATGGAAGAGTTAGGGGAAGGACTGAAGGAGCTGAAGGGGATTGCAACTCCATAGCAAGAATAATGACATCAACTAACCAGACTCTTCAGAGATCCCAGGGACTAAACCACCATCCAAAGAGTATACATGGGTAGATACATGGCTATATATATATACCTTATCTGGCATCAATGGAAATGGAGGCACTTGGTCCTGTGGAAGCTTGTCCCAATATGCGGGGATTCTAGAGGGGAGAAGTGGGAGGGGGTGTATGAGTGGGTTAGGAGTCCTTTCTTAGAGGCAAAGGGTAGAGGGAATGGGATGTGGAGTTTGCAGAAGGGATACTGGAAAGGGGGTCAATATTTGACATATAAATAAATAAAATAATCAATATTTCTAAAATAATCAATGAATTTCTAAAGTACCTATTTATCAAGATAGAGAAGATATTAATCTAATGTAAAACCAGGCTGTGGCAGAGGGTTGCTGTACTGGTTGATCTCTAAGTAATCAAATGTGGATGCTGAAAGATTTCATTGCTGAGGTGTAGAAAAGTTTGACATAAGGGATATATGAAAAACAGTTAAAGACATAACAGAAGTTTATATGAGTTGATGAGAAATTAGAGTCTTGAAGCACCAATGGGAAGCAGAGAAAAACTCCACTGGGCATATGTGGATTTGTGATTTCAGGAGTGAGGCAGTATATCATAAAACAGGTGGAAGCTGACATATTTTAAGTCTTTGACATCTTTGTCTTCCGGTATGTGCAGTTTCAGCTTTACAGAGTCACACAATCTTTCCTAGAAAATATAAAGTATAAAAAGTTGAATTCTTCATGGCTACCATAGTGTTTTGGGGTTAGTTGCCACACCTCCTAGTTTCATGTCCCTCCCATCTTACTTGGTCAAAAAGGAATAACTTTGGTTATCTAGTTTCTCTTTAAAGAAAACGTTTGTATGTGTTGTACATTAAGAGTGCATTTGATATTTATTTGTCAAAATCTGTCTTTAAAAATAATAATTCTCAATGTTGCTTTTGAATAGGGAATTTAGGATTCTGTTAAAAAGCTACTGCAAGTGTAAAGGTTTTGCAGTGTATTATGTGGGATTGGGTTGTATGCTTAAATCCTGGACATATGGGATGGATTGAAAAATAAGCCAGAATGTGGAGAATTGCATTAGATAATTTATGCAAAGCCCCTGGCATAACAGGCACATAGTAGGCATTCCAAAAATAGCAGCTAGGGCTTTAAGATTCAGAATCCATGAACTTATAGAGTAGCTACAGATATGAATATGGATTGTGCTTCTCTCTTTTGCATGAGCAAAGAGAAATGCAAGCATGTATATCTGAGTAATCTTGGCACTTCCAAGAGGATGGGAGGTGAGGATAGGACAAAACTTGGGAAGTAATGATCAGGGGCTTGGAATAAGAACCAGAAATGGGTGTGCCACAAGAAAAGGCAGGAGAAATCAGGTTGGAAAATGCCTCACAGCAATCAACAAGGCGGATGGCTGGCCTTTGTAAAAGTTAGGTGAACTTAGCAAGAGTTGTGGGAAAAGGGGAGGGCTTTCCAAAGTTCAAGTTGAGTTTGCTAGGTTTTCTTTTTTTTTTTTTTTTTTTTTTTCTCAATTACATGGAAAGATGAAATGTAGGAGCGGCAGGCAGTTGGATTGAAGGGGTATGGGTTGCTAGGTGGGCAGAATTTTTGCGCACCCCTTACAGCTCCCCAGTAATAGGTAACAGGTAAGTGGTGACAGGCTCTTGGCAGTTTAGCTTCCACAATCAAGCTTTAGGAGTCATAAAGCTCAGTAATGAAAATATCTCCTTGGGTAAATCATCACCAGCCAAGACAACATCATAAACCTGCTGACTTTGAGCCCCTCAAGGACAGAGGCACATCTCATTCATCTACATATCAGATGATTATCACAGGGTCCATCACATGAGTGATCCTTAAAAAGAGTTGACAGTTTTGAAGTGAGTTAATTTAGGTTGATGTTAGAACCAGAATTGCAACTTTGTGGCTTATTTAAAACAGACTAATTTGTCAGATTTAGAAACTTGAAAAGGTTCTCAAATTCTGGCTAAGTGGATATCTTAATTCTTAGGAGTAGATACCAGATTAGAGATCTTTTGCTGTATGAAAATACTTGTTTATGTAGGCATTTTATTTTATTTTTATGAACACTGGCTTTTAGAGTCTGTTATGAGTAGAGACAAGGCTTCTGTGGCTAAAACCTGAATTTTGTGTTGAAAAAATATTGCCTCATCTATGTAAAGTGTAAACATGGACCCTGAGAATGGACCTAACCCATCTTATGATTCTATTTAAAATTTTTGATTATAGGAACATAGTGTGTGGTCTTTGAAAAGAGTTTGAAGGCTCAAGTAGTTCAAATTTCTTTGAATTTAAAAAATTAATAGTTAAAGATATGTTACAAAGTAATGTCTTGACAGTAAATTGCCACGCTCTTTTCAGGGGAATTATTGGTCAATTTACATTCCTACCAGCAAGGAACCAAGCAGTCCTGTTCTGAATCCTCGTCAACATTGGGTAACGCTTTGTCCTCTTACTCTTAGTCATTCTAAAGACTTGATTAGTTACACCCTCTTGTGTTCTATCCTGTATTTTTCCAATAACTGGTCAGCTTGACCATCTTTTTATGTTCTTATTTGCTGTCTGTAGCTATTTTAGGGGTTGTGTTATATGCTCAAAATTTATTTAAAAATTTAGAAATTTCCCAACCTATAAGATATGTCATTGCTCCCCTTTTCCTGTTTATTTTTCATGTTATACAAAATTTTAATTTTATTTATTTACATTCCAGTTGTTCCCCAGATGAGTCTCCCCTCTCAGAGGTCCTCATCCCATCTCTCCTCCCCCTTGTCTCCAAGAAGGAACTCCCCCTGCTAGGGACTTCAAGTCTCTCGAGGATGAAGCACTTAATTTTCCTGTATAAAAGACATGTTTAAGAGAAATAATGAAGAGCACATTTTATAATAGTAACAAAGCATTGCAAATTACAAAATTATGATTAAAATATAACTCAAGTGCTAGGACAATGTTTCAGTGAGTAAATTGTTTATCACCCAAGTGTGAGGATGTTAGTTATGATTCCAGGATTTCAGGTAAAAGTAGACAGAGTAGAAAATATCTATGATCTCAGCAGTCCAATGATGAGATGAAAGATGGAGACGTGAAAATTATTGGAATCTCATTGGCCTCAGAGACTGGAGTACATATCAGACAACAAAGCAAGACCCTGTCTCAAAAAGGTGGAAAACCATGACCAAAGTCTTATGCTCCTCTAATTCCCACATGTGCATCATGACATGCATATTGAATATTCCTGAACATATGCTTTGTCTGTCTGTAGGTCTGTCTATCTGTTTGTCTGTCTTTGTGTCTGGGTCTCTGTCTCTCTTTCTCACACAAACATAGACACATTCAATTCACTCTAAACACATTCAGAACCATGCATATATTATAAACATACACACAGACATATACATATACTATAAACACACATACCATTTGCATATAAATAAAATACATAAATTGAATTGGGTATTTCTCTAAATTTCTGGGAGACGAACTTTAGATAAATGATAAAGTTATATAGAGGACTCCCTTGATAACCTTTGGCAAGCACATTGTTCTGCACATCAGAAACACCATTTATTGGGTCTTTTTTTTTTTTTTTTTTTTTTTTTTGCTTAAGTGTTCAGTGGAAGAAGATGCAGTAGTATACCCAGGGAATTAAGCCTGTGCAGTTATGTCACTTGACACAAATTGTAGATAAAATTTAAGTAGTATCATAACGCAAAACAATTCAAGTGAACTTGTAATCAAACAATGAAGGTGCCAAGATATAAAGCCATTGAGAATCGAGTAAGGGATTTCTAACTGTCAGAAAGGCACAGCCACAGATCCTTTATTCTTTCTGAAGTCCTTGATTTTTTTCAGGCCTTAAGTCTTGGATTTTGATCTATTAAATACTTTCTTATTCCCATGGCTCACCGATTTATGGCTATGATTTTTTTCTAAAACAGCTTCCTACATATTCTTTTGACTATACTACCTGTTATAAGCACAAATATCTCTGAACTGCCCAAGAATATGCTTTTACTGTCTTCATTTTCCTTTATGTTTGTGTTTTCAAATGCAGACTGTGAATTTAATATCCCTCTTAGGACAAACCAAATCTGTGATTATAATGGCAGAATAATAGTGATTTACCCCTGTAGCCTGTGAGTTCCCCACCCATGGTCTCTTGGCCAGATATTGCATGTGTTTGCTGCTGTGCTACAGATTTCAAATGCAAACAGAAAGAATTGCTTAATAATTTAAGTTTTGTGGTACTATTGTACACATGAACTTGCCTTGACATTTTAGGTTATTATTATAATTCATAGTGTTTATAGCTACGTAAACCTGTTTATAACATTTCATCCCCTGTAGTCTGCAAAGCATCTTATAGTACTATAACAGCTAGCCAGCAGAAAGGAACATTTCTGGCCACAACAAATTTGATTTCTTCATGTTCTGTGACCAAAGCATATGGTGTCTTCAGCAATATGGTCTCACCACCAAGTTATAGTAACAACAAAGACCATTGGTAATCACCTATATTAAGGTCTTCAGGATGCCTCTGACTAACAACTCAAGGGTAGATATCCCACATCTGGCACTGAGCATTTTTCTTGGTGACCTATGGCTTCAGCGAGAAGCATTAGTCCTTGTGCAGTCTAAGTCTAATTAAACTTTCATATATATATATATATATATATATATATATATATATACACACACACACACATACATACATATACATATATATACACATACATATGTATATATACACACACATACATACACACATCCATATATAATCTAAGCATATATATGTTCATGTATACAAACATGCATATATAAATACAAACATATATACATGTATATATGCATATATATGAAGCATAACACATATGCACACATATACACACACATATAAGTGTGTGTGTGTGTGTATGTGTGTGTGTGCATGCGTGTGTTAAAGTACCTATCAGTATATATCACATAGTAGTAGAAACTCAAGTGAGATTAGTTAATAGTTTGACAAGTGTCACTCTTTTATTAGATATTCATTTTGGCTGGGACTCTTTTCTGTTTGAAGGCATAGACTATTGAATGTTTGGCAAGTGTCTTAATCTCTCCAATGGAAAACGAGAAACCTTCTTGTTCATCAATAGATTTTATCCTGGTTATAGAACATAGCACAACAACAGAGTTGATTTTATAGTTTTGAAATGACTACTATCAGATGATATACAACTTTTAAATATTTTCATGCCATTTGTGGTTTCTCTTTGTCTTTTATTTGAAGATTAGAAGCATTCAGAAGCTTCACCCACCAACTGATGGAAGCTGATGCAGAGACCCACTGTCTTAGTCAGGGTTTCTATTCCTGCACAAACATCATGACCAAGAAGCAAGTTGGGGAGGAAGGGGTTTATTCGGCTTACTCTTCCATGCTGCTGTTCATCACCAAAGGAAGTCAGGACTGGAACTCAGACAGGTCAGGGAGCAGCAGCTGATGCAGAGGCCATGGAGAGATGTTCTTTACTGGCTTGCCTCCCCTGGCTTGCTCAGCCTACTCTCTTATAGAACCCAAGACTACCAGCCTAGGGATGGTCCCACCCACAAGGGGCCTTTCCCCCTTGATCACTAATTGAGAAAATGCCTTACAGTTGGATCTCATGGAGGCATTTTCTCAACTGAAGCTGCTTTCTCTGTGATAACTCCAGCTGTGTCAAGTTGACACAAAAATAGCCAGTACACCCACTGTCAAACATTAAGTGTAACTTGGGCAATACTGTGGAGGAGAAGGAAAGCGGATTGAAGAAACAAGAGAGGTCAAGGATACAACAGGAAAGTCTATAGAACCAACTAATCTAGGCCCATAAGGAGTCATAGAGACTAAACTGGAATGATGGGGCATGCGTGGGGTGGATCTAGGCCCTCTGCACGTATGTAACAATTGTGCAACTGGGTCTTTATGTGGGACTCTTAAAATCGGAGCAGGGGTTGTCTATGACTACATTGCTTGCCTTTGGATCCCCATCTCCTAACTGAGCTGCCTTGTGTAGCTTTATAGAAGATGCTCTTTGTTTATTTCAACTTGATATACCAGGGCTGGTTAATATCCATGGGAGGCCACCCCTTTTCTGAGAAGAAGAGGAGGAGGGGCGAATGGGGAAGGAGAGGGAGAGGGAAGGACTAGGAGGTGCGGATGGGGGCTGGAAATCTGTGATCAGGATGTAAAATAAATAACATAATCAATAAAAATCATGATAATAAAAAGGAATGCTCATGGGGATGAAGATATAGTTGGGTTGAAGAGTGATTGCCTGCTTGCCTAGCATGTCTGAGCTCCTGTGTTTGATTCTCAGCAGAGGAAAAAAGTCATTCATGTTAGGAAAATTATGCCTATGTTCACAGTAACAAATAAACACACACACACACACACACACACACACACACACACACACAAAAAACATTAGTGAATATATAAGGATAAATTGTAACTTACTATTTAAACTAAATGAAAATGGTTTAATCAGCCATGCATGAATCCTTTTTAACTAATCTAACGGTGAGTAGAATATAGGGGCTATAGTTACTTAAGTTAAGAAGAATTCATGAGAAAATGCACCTATTTCCTACGGGGAACCCATTTTCAGAGAGAGTTCACCCAGTACTTGCTTAACAAAGGATGACACAGAGGCAGGGTGGAGATGAATGAGAAATGGATCATTAAACATAAGAAGGTACTTGTGATAACCGGGAGAGATTAATGATGACAATGACAATGTCACTTGTGATAAATGCAGAAGCAATTGCACTTTTTCAAACCTCTTCCTAATTGCCCTTCCCTAGGCTGAACTCATAGATTTTGTTATTGTAATTCTCGTCCATGTCAGAGACCTGACTACTCTGATCATAATTATAGTTACCAAAATAATCACTAAGAACTAGGAAGGACATAGGAAGGGAAGGCACCGTAAAAATGATGCTTTTGGCCGATAAATTATTTGTGAAAAGTTTGCAAAAATATATTACTTACTATACTTCTGGTTAATAAGTGAGCTCAGAAAATGACTTGCTTGTAAGACACTATCTGCCAACTCAGCAATGCAGAAATAGAAATTATCAGTTCGTTTTTTAGAGCCTTCTGTATTATTGGTGCCATATGCATTAGAGGACATTATTGACTAAATTAAAGTAGCACACATGGTAGAAGTTGCCAATAATACTTCTAATATTACATTGTTGTTTTTAAAAAGACTTTTTACTCATTTATTTGTTATGAATTTTAAATGTGTTTATCTATTTAAAATTTAAGTGTATGAGTGTTTTGCCTCTACTTACATATGTGTACTATGTGTAGGTCTGATGCTTTCAGACAACAGAAGAGGGTGCTGGAACTCTTAGCCCTGGAGTTATGCATTGTCATGAGCCATCATGTGTGTGCTGGAAACTAAATCCCGGTCTAACTAATTTTGTTTGCTAGAGCAACAAACACTAATAACTGCTGAGCCATCTGTGCAGCCCCCCAACTTAGATCTTTTAATTAATGTTTTTTGTTTTATTATAAACCAATAAATAAAGAATTTAGAAAACTGGTAAAATACAGCACATATTTTATGGTTTGGGGCCTACAATTCTGTCATTTCAGTAAATCTTCATTAACATTTTCATGTTTTCCTTCTCGTCCTGTTTTTTTTTACTCATAATGTATAAGGGTACTACTTATCAGTAAATTATGAATTCTATTATACTTGTTCCTGTTTGTAGTTTTACACACTATCTGTCATTTCATGCTAAATGACAATTCACTTTTTCTTGGAAATAATTTTTTTTGAAAATAATTTTTGTCAGCTTTAATATACAGAAATTTGTTTGTTCATTAATTATTCATCTAAAAACCTAATGATGCACACAAATATGTATGTACGAGCTCATCCTAGCGTCCTGTAGAATCAATGAAAAATGAAAGTAAAATGTAATGAGCCATCAATTGTTTTATGTTTCTAAGTTTACCATAAAATTGTTAAAACTTTTGCTTTCAAGCAACAATATTTAGAAGGAACATTAGCGCAAATGTATGCTAATATAACATAACAATTTATAGTTTATTACTATAATCATTAATACATGCAAATGAAACTACACAAAAATATGAGAAATCTTATCTGTCTGCTTTTGTGGATAGCTATGTTGACTCTTGTTCTGACTTGCAGAGTGATGGCTATATGTTGCATATTAATCCAAGATTGTGGGCTGTTTATAACAAAGATTTGAGATGCTCAATGCCTAAACAGAAACGGTTTAGTGAGGTTTTTATATCATGGTCAGTTGACACTTGTTTTGGGGCCTGTGAAGGAGCTTTGTAACATAGCTAGGGGATGTAGCTATCTACTTACCTTGTGTCTATGGAGTAGAAGACAGGATTTGGAACTGTCCACATTCAGATCACACTTCCAAGATTTCACTTCCTCTTCTTCTCTTGCTCCTCCTTGTTCACCTCTTCCTCCTCCTCCTTTTATGCAAACCCCTTCAGCTCCTTCAGTCCTTTCTCTAACTCCTCCATATGATCAGTTCAATAGTTGACTGCAAGCATCCACCGCTGTATATGTCAGACTCTGGCAGAGCCTCTCAAGAGACAGATCTCACTTCTTAAAGTTTTCATAGCCTCCCAAAGGTGCTACACTGGGGATAAAGCTATAAAATTTAAGATGCAACTATATGATCTCTTAAAAGAATAAAGCTACTGTAGAACCCCTGCATTTCCACATTCACAAATTCAGTGTTGATGAGAGGCAAAGTTCTATAATGTGATCTATAGATCACTCTATCACAGAAAGTTCTGAATGACAGAAATGTAGGTGATGTCTATTTTTCATTTCTCCTGTTTTTATCTTCCAGATATTCTATATGCAATCAGAATAATAATAATTATTAGATGCTTTGCTTTGAGTTTATAAAGCCATTACTATGGATTAAATGTGATTTTATTGTAGTAAATCTTAACAAATATTTGTTAATAGCTTTGCTGATGATCATAATATTGCCATATTAAATAACATTTATTTATTTATTTATTTCTATAACTTGATGCACAAAATCCAACTTAGGCCACCTATATCTTCTTGGATGCATGGTTTTCATTTGGGCTCAGTTGACTTGTCTGGGGTTGCACTCTTAGAGAAAACTGAACTCCCAAAACCCAGAAGCTATCAATTGCCAATAGCTCCTCACTGAAGGGTGGAAATGTGTGGTCACCTCTTGTCACACACTGCGAATTGGGCTGGCTTGAGTTTGTGCTGGTCATGCACACACTGTCAGAACTGTTATAACTTCATATGCCCTGTTGTGTCTGGAGAACATTGCTTCCTTGTATTCATCCAACAGCTTCTAGCCCCTACAGTTTTCTTTGCTCTGTCTTTTATAATGATCACTGAAGTTTAGGAATTGGCGATGTGATATAGCTGCCTCCTTTAGGTCTGAGCATTCAGCTATGTCTTAATTCTGTACTCTGGCACCTGTGCTAATCACTATCTACAACAAAAGCTCCTCTGCCTGAGAGTTGAGCAATGTATTACTGTACAGATTTAATGTAAGTCATCATGGGTCAGTTTAGTACTATATACATTTTACAGAATAATAGCAGTTGATTCTCTTCTAGGACCTATAACCTGTCTAGCAACACTTTTGAAGCTTGATAATGTTCGGCATGAGTTTAATCTTGTGGAGTGGGACTTAAATCCAATCAGAAAGTAGTTAGTTATACCCGTGATATTTGTGTCATTATTACAATAGCTGGCACGTTCTGCTGGGGCAATCATTTCCGTAGCTCATGGGGTTCACAGATGGGTAAGATTAATTACTTTTCTCATTTGATAGTGTTCATAGCACTTTTCAGGACTAGGAAAGCTCGTCAGTAGGGAGTAGGGGTGAAGCTTCTGAGTCAGCACCAGCCTGATATTTTCATGTTCTGTGACCCAAGTAAATGCTACCTTCAGTAATAGACTCTTCCTATCAAGTTCTGGAAGTTAACCAAAAGCATCGGCAATAGCCTGTGATGGGTACAGCCTATGTTATTTACTTCCTCAAGTATTCCTTCCTCTACCCTGTCCTTCCATCCAACTCCAATTTAACTCTTTCTGTTTAACTAATCCCCTTTAAGCCTCTATGTCACTGGATCTCTCCTCTTCTTAAAATGCCTTCCCCATAACTCTTTACTAATTTCCTGATCTCTATGGTCTTCCAAATGAAACAGAATTATTTGAAAACTCTGTGTTTGTGTGTGTGCACACGCGCACATACATGAGCATGTCTTCTAAGTCTATATGGTTTTCCTTAGAGGCAAGAAGCATTACATACCTTTGGAACTGGAGTCACAGTTGGTTGTGAGCTGCCCAGAGTGGGTTTTGCAGCTGGATTTTGGTTACTCTAAAATGGTTACTCAAAAAAGCAACAAACTTAACCACAGAACCATCTCTCTAGCCCAAGTACTGTTGTCATTTTAATAGTTAATATTGTCATTGTAATTTACAAAACGTAGATAGAACATATCTTAGGTAGTTTTATCACTCATGATTTTCCCCTCAAGTTCTGATTTTTAACCGCTAGTTGTAAAATACATTTTATCATAGCATAGATTTCATGAAGAAGAAAATGTTTAGTTCTATTTTGCTATAATTAAAAGCAGTCTTTTTGGTGAGAGGCTATTGAGGAAAGAGATTATATGATTTCCCACTGAATAAAGGTCAATTCTAGGGATTCTTCCTCAAAGTGGAAATTATAGTTAAGCTTCCCAGAAAAAAATATTCTTGTATAGTCTCAGTGTTTTTCAAATAAACATAGCTAATAGAATTACTGTCAAGGACAACTACATTTGGAAAGGTCTCAACAATAAACAGAGCTTATAGTTTTTTTCCAAATGGTCTAATGATTTTTGTTCTTACACATCTGAAGAACTTAGTACTATTTTATTGAGGTGTTTAAAATGTTTCAAGAGTTCATGTTGTAAATTATATGAAAATTCCAATAAAAAGCAAATTGTCTTGGAAAGGGTAACCTTAAATTTTCATACGATATTCTGTTTTTAATCTTTTCTAATGTGTTTATTGACCCCTGATGCAAGGATTAAAATATAATAGAAAATTTGAATTAACAAGTTTCAATTATAGAAAAACTGCAATAATGTCTTCTTTTATGGGTTCTCATTTTCATAATTGCAGTATACAAACTTAAATATGCTTAATACTCGACTCCTATGTCCTTGGAATTAATGGTAAGAGGATTGTCAAAAAGTTTTATTGGTCTTAAGTATCCATTTATCTTTAGTCAAAAATCTCCATATTGGCTGGTCATCTCACCACTGTTTGATAGAACTTATAATTGACAAATGAATATAAATGAACATGTGTGTTGTGTCTTTGTGTGTTTGTGTCCTAAGGAGTCTTTCTAAAAGGCCAGGGGGCATTTTTAATGAGTAACTTTCCATTTTCATGGACAAAATGAATGTAGTAACTATAATGAAATTCATCTTAGTTATAAAGTTGAGAATAAAAACTGTACAATTGAACCATAAGCCAAGAGCATGAATAATCCATGCCATCATGCTACCTCTCTGCTACCTCTCTGTCTTTTCCGTGGTTATTGCTAGGTATACAAGTAAATTTCTTTTCTATTTATATTGCTAATTTTCTACATCTGTGTTATCAGCATTAAAATAAATCTTCCTGACACATGCTTTTTGTAAAGCTTTGTCTTTTTATATTATAATTATATTTCCCCATGTATGTATATGTATGTATATATGTAAATATCTCATTAGATGGCTATTTAACATTACATCTACATATTACAATATAGCACACATTTGTCTATTATATTTATTTACTTATATATTTATTATATTATATGCATATATAATATGTACTTATTTATCATAAATATCATATATTTATTCTAAGCACAGGAGTAATGATATAATGACTGAGTATAAATCAGAGATATTTAGATACTGAAAATATTGATTTTTTTATGATATATTCTAAGATAAAGACACTAGGAGGCATATCCTTACCCATTTGGATATTAGTCAGCAATCATCATTCTACCATTTAGACACGGTGCTGTGGTAACTACATTGGATATGTCATCCAGCTTTTGACATTAAGATGGATTGGTGCTAGGATGCAACTTTATTAGGAAATATCCTAAAAGTACTTCTTCAGTATTTAAACACTATACTATTTGCATGAATTTTCTGATATTTTCATTCATGCATATATATGTACATTCATATAGACATACATATATATAAGACATCTAAACATGGCCCAAAGTTATAACTTTAGTCTTTAAATTAATTACAAATTGTGTATAAATCAGCACATCTTCTTCATTTTGAGGTTTATTTATTCTGAAATGGACCCTGTATCAGAATAACTAAATAAAAATAATCTATTTTAAACTAATCTTTTTTTTTATTTTTATTTTTATTTATTATATGTGAGAACACTGTAGCTGTCTTCAGACACTCCAGAAGAGGGCGCCAGATCTCGTTACGGATGGTTGTGAGCCACCATGTGGTTGCTGGGATTTGAACTCTGGACCTTCGGAAGAGCAGTCGGGTGCTCTTACCCACTGAGCCATCTCACCAGCCCTAAACTAATCTTGATTGTTAGAGATAGCTCAGTGGTAGCCTTGAGTCTAATAAGTAGCATAGCAAGATAAAGAAACAATTAAATAAATAGATACATAAATAAGTCTTGATAAAATACTCTTCTTTGTATACAAGAACATGATGATTCTACAACACTGGTCTCAAGTACAGTGTTTCATTCCTTGCCAGTGTCCAGGCCAATGTGGCCTAATAAATATTTTTGTCCTGGTACATAATGTTTTCCTGTAGGAAACCTATTTGATGGGCTCTCTAATAAATGCACCTTAAAATGGTTAAACTTGTTGTTTGTCTGGACTTATTGTTAGTACTTCAGGAAGTTTGAATTCAGGATGTTCTACTATTTAAAAACTTTCTATTTCTCTTTGGAATCATAGTCTCTGAAGCATGGGGAATCTTAAACATCTAGTGGTAAATTTTCTCACCATTAAGAGAGCTTGTCTAATTATGAAACTAGGGTAAAGGAAAAAGGAACCAAGACTGTGTGTGTGTGTATGTGTGTGTGTGTGTGTGTTTGTGGTGTAGCAGTTTCAGTAGCTTTTGAGTGGCTATATATATATATATATATATATATATATATATGCCTATAGATGTTTAGTTACATGAAGAAAGGCATTTCTATAATACTTACATGGATTGAGCTAACTACTGTTGTCAGAGTTATAATTAATAATTATACCTTCTTTTAATGAATACATTATTAGATAAATACTGTAGTAAATGAAATGGAAGATAGGGGCATTTACCTGCTGGCATTTTATAGTTGAGCATTCTGAGACCCTAGTCTCTGAATCTTGGGAAATAGTTGTATCTTTTAGGTACTATAAAAATGAGCAACAATTGACAAGTGAGACCTCATGAAACTGCAAGTTTCTGTAAGATAAAGGACACTGTCAGGGGGACAAAACAGTAACTTACAGATTGGGAAAAGATCTTTACTAACCCTACATTGTATAGAGAGCTAATATCCAAAATATACAAAGCACTCACAAGTTAGACTCCAGAAAACCAAATAACCCAATTTAAAAATGGGGTACAGAGCTAAACAAAGAATTCTCAACTAAGAAATCTTGAATGGCTAAGAAGCACCGGCCATCATTGGGAAGAGAGTCCCCTTGTTCTTGCAAACTTTATATGCCTCAGTACAGGGGAACACCAGGGCCAAGAAATGGGAGTGGGTGTGTAGGGTATGGGGGGGGAGGGTATGGGGGACTTTTTGGATAGCATTGGAAATGTAAATGAAGAAAATACCTAATTAAAAAAAAAGAAAAAAAAAGAAATGTTCAACATTCTTAGTCATCATGGAAATGCAAATCAAAACAATTCTGAAATTCTACCTGACACCATTCAGAGTGGCTAAGATCAAAAACTCAGGTTACAGCAGATGTTGGCAAGGATGTGGAAAAAGAGGAACACTTCCCCACTGCTGGTGGAATTGCAAGCTGGTACAAACACTTTGGAAATCAATCTGGCAGTTCCTCAGAAAATTGGAAATAGTTCTACCTGAAGACCAAGCTGTACTACTCCTGGGAATATACCTAAAAGATGCTTCAACATATGACAAGGACACATACTCCACTATGTTCATAGCAGTCTTATTTATAATAGCTAGAAGCTGGAAAGAACCGGATGTTTTTCAACAGAGGAATGGATACAGAAAATGTGGTTCATTTACACAATGGAGTACTACCCAGCTATTAAAAACAATGACTTCATGAACGTTGTAGGTAAATGGATTGAGCTAATAAATATCATCCTGAGTGAGGTAACCCAGACCCCAAAGAACATAGATTGTATGTACTCACTGATAAGTGGATATTAGCCCAAAAGCTTGTACTCATGATACAACCATATGAAGCTTAATATGAAGGAAGGCCAAAGTATGGATGCTTCAGACCCACTAAGAAGGGTGAACAAAATAATCATGGGAGGCAGAAAGAGGGAGAGACATGGGTTGGAGAGGGGAGGGGGAGGAAAATAAGGGCAGGTTAGGACCAGGTATGGAAAGAGACAAGAGAAAATTCAGCAGGCCAGGAGAATGAAGAGAGATAAATAGCAGTGGGTGGTGGGGAACTTGCGGAACCTCTACAAAGTCTCAGACACCAGGGATGTGAGAAGCTCCCAGGACCCAATGAGGATGACATCAGCTGAAATACCCAACAGTAGGGAGATAGAAGTAGAAGAGACCAACTGTAGTATATAGACATGAAAGATAGTGGAAAGATGGGGTCACCAGCCCATCGCAAAATTTTTAACCCAGAATTGTCCCTATCTACAGGAAATGTAGGGACAAAAATGGAGTGAAGGCTGAAGGAAGGGCCATTGACCCTTCTTTAGGCACTGTGACCCACTGTGAGATCCATTCCATCAGCAGACACCAAACCAAGAGCTGATCCAAAGATGTGTTCGCAAACAGTAGCCAGATATGGTTGTCCTCTGAGAGGCTTTGCCAGCACCTAAGACAGATGCAGATACCCACAGCCAAGCAATGGACTGAGTCCCCCTCCCCCAATAGAAGAGTTAAGGGAAGGGATGAAGGAGCTGAAGGGGACTGCAACCCCATAAGAAGAACAGTGTCACCTAACTGGACCCCTTCAACGCTCCAAGGGACTAAACCACCGACCAAAGAGTATACATAGGTGGCTCCGTGGCTCTTGCTACATATGTAGTAGAGGACTGCCTTATCTGGCATCAGTGGGAGGGGAAGACCTTGGTGTTGTGATGCCCCAGAGAAGGAGGATGCTAGAGGGGTGAGGTAGAAGTGGGTGGGCAAGTGGGGAACCACCCTATTAGAGGCAAAGGGCAGGTGATGGATGGGGGTTCAGAGAGGGGAGACTGGGAAGGGGGATAACATTTGAAATGCTAACAAATAAAATGATTAATAAACTTTAAAAAATTAAACGTGCAAAAAAATGAGCAATCCTATCACAATGCTTCAGGGTCATGCTCCATGGCCAATTTGAATGAAAGGAAATGTTTTGATTCTGTTTGTTAAAAAAAAATCTGAAGACTATTCTATAGTGGTAGACCAAGCTGCTTTTTACCACTGCTATGTCAAAGAAGAACTTTTGTAGTGAACATTATCTATTTCACTAAACTAAAATCTCTTCTCATTTCCTGATAAAATACCTTATCACTTCTTCTTTGTGCTAATTTAGATAGGAAAGCCAATTAAATATGCAATTTCTTTGTGTAGGAATACAAAAATGTATCCGGGATGGCTTATCTTAATATCTCATTACTCCAGGCTCAAAAATTCACTCAAGGTTAGACATTTTAACCTAAACTAGACTAATAAGAAACATTCTTTGCTTTTTTGAATAATTGTAATTGTAATTGATATGAAAATTGTACAAATTATACAAATTGATGATGCAGCATATTTTTAGTTTTGTATACATTGGATAATAATTAAATCAACTTTGATGTAAGATATGAGACTATCCTGGATTTACAGAAGGTGATCAATAGTACTTTGAAGCCAAACTACCATATATTAAGTTTCTCATTTTCCTTTCTTTTCTGCTAGTGTATTACCAGCATACTGTCTTTCTAAATGAGGATGAGGATAACATTCAGGAAGTGGCAAAGAGAGGTAGAAGAGAAGAAAATATGACCCCATTACCAGAGCCAACAGTGTTAGCAAACTGTATACTCATCCTAAGAGTTAATATAAGTTTGCTTTTAAAGTTACTGTCCTTACAGTTGCTGTCTTTTTCTAAGAAAATACATTTGGGAGTTCTGTACTTGATCAATTAACTTTTGGACCATAACAAACGTAGCAGCATCTTTGGAGTGAGATTGAGTGTAGTCATGTGTGAACATTCATTTTTGTACCTGTGAGCCTTGGAAAGACTGAATATCTCTGAAAAATGTTAGCTAGAAAAGGAAGGTTAATCCTTCTGAACTATCTTCTAAATTGTCTCCTGGGCTCTCTTTAACTTATAGCTTAATTGCTTAACAACATTACAGTCTCTGTAAGTCTTCTCTGAGTCAAACCCTAAGGGAGAAAAAGTTTGGAAAGTGCTATAGATTTCTTGACAAGATAATGGTAGCTAAACAAGACAGAACATTTGCACAGTGCTATGAATTTTCTAATGTTCCTTTTGATGGTTAATTTTAAGGTCAGAGGCTTTGGTTATATTTTAATGAATAGTTGAGATGATGTTATAATTGCAGTGAAAGTGCGGTACGTGAGAGAAATAAAATGCTAATAATGCTGATGCCATTTAAAAACTTATAGTGGAAGTTTGCATATTTCAAAAACTGGATGCAATTAAAAAGTCAAGCAAGAATGGAATGGAGTGGTCTAACCAAATTGTCATAAGATGTTCTCTGTACAGATTTTCCAGGCACCATGGGATTGACCACATTGTGATTTTGGAATGCTGTGTTGTAAAGTATAGTTTACAAGAAAGAAGAGCAGAGTCCAGATCTAGATTGCTTTATTATTTCTCTTGCTCTCTGCTCATAATAAGCATTAGCAGGTGAAAGAAGAAAGTTCTGCCCCTCATTACTGACCTGATCTCTAACATAAAACATGAGATCACAACCCCTTTCTTTCTATTGTAGCTTCTTGCTCTGCTAGCTTATATGGGCCTGCTCTAGATGACCCTGCGAGTGAGCTGTGTACTCTGTTGTTATTTTATTGCCTCTACACAGAAAATCTTTCCCCTTGTGTCTATTTTGTGGTAATAAATCTGGATCATTAGTCTTTATTTATTTTTATGCATATGACTGAGTTATACTTTTGCCAGCAAGGGTAACTATGAGGAAAAGGCAAGAACAAAAAGAGAGAGGATGAACATATTGTCATTGCAGCATTTGTATATTTTGATTGATTGATTGATTGATTGATTGATGTATTTATATATTTAGATTCTTATGGAGAGCCTGGTAGATATAAGTTTATCCTGACAGTGACAGCAGCTAGCATGTGTTCATGGTGGTGAATGATTTCTTGAGTTCCTTCCTGATCAGAGCTGAAGCTCATCTTCATCAAAGGTGGAAGGAGACTGACTCAGTTTTCATGAGCATCTCATCCTCTAAGCATTTCCTGCTCTCTTTTTAAATTCTTCCTAGGTTAGGTGTCTATTAATGTTCTGTTACTACATAACACACCTTAAAAATCTAGAATTCAACACACATTTCTCAGTTTCTCAGAGCCGGGATTTTCACATTGTTTGCTTGCTTCATTATTCCATTCTGGGTATCACTGGGCTTCAATTGGGGCTCAGCAGTGTTGTGCTCTAATCTGGAAGTTTGCCTAGGAGACAACCATTTTACAAGCTCATTTGGGTTTTTGGCAGAACTTATTTCTTGTGGTTATATGACTCAGGGCCCAATTATTTTACAGAATAGTCTCTGGAGGCTAGCAGCAGTTCTCTGCTTTGTACGGTTTCCAAAGACTGGCCACAAGTGACTATTTGCTTCTTCTTTTAGGCCATCAAGTAGGTTTCTTGCTACAGTCTGTTTAGGTGAAATGACCCAATCAGGCCTTAATAGTTTCCAAATAGTACTAGTTAGAAGAAATACACAAGTACTACATGTACACCCAAAAGAAAGCTGGCATCAGGTGTAATGCAGAGTATCAATTTTGGATACTTCTGCTGTAAGATATGTACTGTGTCTTGTAATTATCATCTTTCAATCACTGTAGAGTAATTTTTGTCCCTTTTAATAATTGACCAACTTTTACCAAGTTGACAGTTCTTTATGTTGTTATGTTGTTATGTTTTGAAATTGCTGATATAATTCTGTCCTATCACTAGATCCCAAATGACACAAGTTTCACTGTTGATATGTCCCTTGTGCCAATTACTAATTCAGTCGACTTTCTGATGAAAATAAGATACGTCTATTACTGAAGCCCAAAGTCCTCAAGTTTGTCTCTGAGTGTAAAAACTTATAGAAGGAATTAGCATCGCAGGGAAATTCAAGCACAATCATGCTCATTCCTGACACACATTTGGTCTTATGTCCCATGGCACCAACACCTGATAACTGAGCTGATCTAGTGCAGCTCTCTTCTTTCCAGAGGGCAAGCAGAACCAAGTCAGCTGTGAGTTCTGTAGGGCATGTGCCCTTACAGCGTGATAAATTAGTTAGCTGTTAAACCAAATGCTTCTTGACTTTCAAACTGAGAACACTAGGATGGTCCTTTAGCATATTTATTTGCCTTGCAGGGAAGGGAGTCAAGGTCTGCTGGATTTGTGATGTGCTAAATGAACGTGTAGCTGAGGTGCTTAGGTGCTTTTATTGGTAAGGTTAGCTACCAAAATGAAAGTGTGAGGTTACTAGAGGACAACATGACAACCCTTAAATTAAATACCTATTAAATTTTCTGAATAGTGGAAAGAGACTCCTTCAAAGGAAAAAGAGAATGAAAGTACCCCAAGTGAAGTAACTTGACACTCAGCCCAAGCAACTTTTCTTCCCATTGATGAGATTCTTTTCACCCTATTTCTGGATGCTGTTTTGTAGCAATTTCAAACAGCTTGAGATGCTGATGAAAATAAAACAAAGATGAGGGAAAGGGAAATAACTAGGCTATTTCAGATACCAGGCGCTGATATCATCATTTCTTTTCTTGAATTTTTTACTTGCTTTGGTCTTGTCAGAATGGTACAAACCAATCTTGCTTTGCAGTTTCTTTTTATGATTACCATACTGACTTTCTAAAGTAAAGTCTTATGAGGTTAATTAAAAAAATGAATCAGTCAAAATACATCAAAAGATGCCTAACACACTGTTCAAATGTGCTGTTTCTGAGGAAAATCCATTTTTAAGATGATAAAATGATTTGAAGCCACGTTCAATAACACAAATAAATTTACTCTTACATTCTAATCATTTTGGACTATGGGTAAAAAAATCTGAAGTGCTAGTGTGAGTGTGGGTTTGATCTTGAATTATGAACCTTTAATTTGAGAAGCAAAAACTGCACCACTTTGAAGCTTTGCAAATTGGGATCTCTTTTGTTTTAACAAATACTGGTAACTATTAGTGAATTATGTAGAGGTGTGTTGGATTCAAATAGCTTACACACACACACACACACACACACACACACACACACACACTTCTTTCTTGATTTGTTTTCTACCCTCATGTTATTTTTAATTGCAACAAAACCATAAATAAAGAAAATACCTTTACTAAAAGAGAATCTGTTTCATACCAGTATTCATAGAACATGAATTGATTCAACTAATAAATGAAATTTCAAAGGCCTTTGGGAAGTTAGACTTATTCTAAAATTTATATCAAAAGAATAAATTGACAAAGTCTTCATCAGCTCTTTGACCAATACCAATTTGTAGAGGGTCTTGCCAGCTCAAATTAAATTTTCTAGTGCCAGCAAATCAGTTCAAGATACATATTATTTTGTATCAAGAACTCTTCCATATGTTGAGGAGTATGCAAATTAGGCCAAGATATAGTCCTTCTCCTGGAGGAATTTTTTTTCCTCTTCTTTATCTGCTCTTTGAAATAATCCAGACAGGAAAAATGAGCAAAACCTCTCTCCCAACATCTGCATGTGTACAACAGTAGCATCCAGGTAAATATTTACTGGATTTATGGAACAGATCAGAAAGTTGGCAGAAATCAGGTCACTGCGATCTTTGACACCTATCATAGGGAGAGAAAATACTATGACATAAACTGTATATTTAAATGAGTGGCTATTTTGTACCTGTCTTAGTCAGTCTCCTATTACTATGACAAGACACCGTGAACATGTGTGCTGCCATTGTACACATTGCTTACAGTTTCATAGGTTTTGTCCATTATCATCATGGTGGAAAATATGTCAGCACACAGGCAGATGTGGTGCTGAAGAAGTAGCTGAGATACTAGGCCTAACTTAAGCTTTTGAAAACTAAAAGCCCACTCCCAACAACACAATCCCTTTAACAAATCTATACCTACTCTGACAAGGCCATACCTCCTAATCCTTCTCAAGTAGCACCCATCCTTGATGACTAAGAATTCAAATATATGAGCCAATGGGGGGACATCCTTATTCAAACCACCACATTCCATTCCCCAGGCATAGGCTTCTAGCCTTATAATGTAAAAATGTGTTCAGTCCAACTTCAAAAGTCCAAGGAGTTGATTACAGTCTCAAGATTGTTTAAAAGCAGAAAGTTCAAAGTCTCTTCTGAGACTCTTAACTGTAGCCACTTGTAAAAGCAAAAGCAAAAAGGAGATCACAAACTTCCAACGTACAATGGCACAGAATATACATTACCATGCCAAGAAGATCTCAGAAGATGGAGAGAAAAGAGAACATCATGGGGCAATACTGGACCAAAGCAAGAACTAAAACCAGCAAGACAGAGAAAACTATGTGTTTCTGTGTCTTACATCAAAGTGCTCTTTAGGTTTCTGGCTCCTTCCAGTATTATTTACTGCAACACACTTCTATCTCTTGGGCTAGTTCCACATCTGGTCTGGAACTTTTCTTGGCAAATATCCCATGACTCTGTCATCTCCAGCTTCTTGTGGTCTCTAACACAATCTAAAATTCTCCATTTGCAGGTGCTTATAATGGTGTTTCTTAGCCTTCAAACAGGACATTCCTGATACATATACCTCAGAAGCTCTCCTTAGCCTCAGAGTTTACAACCTCTTTCTTGTATTCTTGACTTTAAAGATAAAACACATGGCAGAAGCTGCCAAATTCTGCTACTTGGTGTGGCTGGAACTTGGCCCCCTTGCTCAATTACATCTGTATCAGCTCTCTGTTTATCGATCATTTCTCTTATTGCTTAAGCCTTTCTCTAATTCAATTTCACAAGTTGGAAGATTAGCTGGCTGAGGTCTTACCCTGATATCACCACTTCCTTTACTTCATTTAGCGTTAGACATTTCTGTAAGCTTTTATCTCCTTAAACACTGCACTTAGTACTATTATACTTCCTGGTACCACTTTCTCCTCAGACTGTACACTTGTAGTTTTACTTGCTCAGCCTTTTCCTTTTCTTTATAGATACAAATAAGAGTGCTGACTAATAATTACATGACAGAACCAATACTAGGCTGCCTTGAATCACCTCTGCTTGAAACTAAAACTCCTCAATTTTTGTCTGGAACAAAGACAGAAAGCAGTTACATTTCTAGCCAAAATATCTCAAGAATGGTCTCTAATTCACTTAATAATATTCTTCAACTTTGAAACCTCTTGAGCTGGGCTGTGATAATCTACATTACTCCAAGCACCACTGTCTTCCACAATCCTACTAGTATGGCCCATTAAATCCAACTTAAAGCATTCAAATGCTTTTCTAATCCAATATCCACATTCTACCAACAAACAGTATGATTAGGCCTGTCACAGCAATACCCTGCTCCCTGGTACCAATTTCTACTTTAGTTTTCAGTTCTTTCCCTGTGAAGAGATGCCATGGCAACTCACCAAAAGAAAGCATTTAGTTGCAGCTTGTTTATAGTTTCTGAGGTTTAGTCCACTATCATCATGATGGGGACTATGATGGCATGCAGGTAGCTATGGTGCTGGAGAAGTAGCTGAGCATTCTATATCTGGATCCATAGATAGCAGGAACAAAGAGACAGTGAGCCTTACCTAATTTGGGCTTTTGAAAACTCAAAGCCAATAACACACTTCTTCCTACAAGGTCAAACCTACTCCAACAAAACCTTACCTTCTAGTCCTTCTCAAGTAGTGCCACTCCTTGATAACTAAGCATTCAAATATATAAACCTATTGGGGCCATTCTTTGTCAAACTACCACAGTACTTAACATAGCATCTAATATTGAAAGCTATCTTTATCTAGACAACCTGTTAGCCAGTATATGTGCTTGCAAAGAAAAGAACAAAACGTCTGAATTTAAAGATATGTCACTATAAATTCTGCATCACTTTTAAGGCCAAAGTTACCATATTCTCCCTGCCATCCACACTTTGCATAAATATGTGAAAGGAAATTCTTATTGCTTCATATTCTGAAGTCATGTGCATGATCAGCAGCTTTTCTTGACAGTCCTATTTTAAGAGAGTTTTGGTAACTCTGCTATTGGAAGCAGAGTCCTGACTTAAGAAGCTATGAAGCTGCAAAGGAGGTGAATTATATGCTCAGAAGCCACATTGCCAGCATCAAGAAGTACTTGTTACAGACAATCATATGAAACTCTCCTGGGTGCTTTCACAAACATTTGGAAAGGAGGTTTCATAAAAATTTTATACTTCCCACTTGAGCATGGGGTCTTATAGCACTAGGCCTAGGTCTCTGACAATTTTATTTTTCTAACTTGAAAAGTTTTATTTTTATTGTAAACATTATTTTCTTTTTGATATACACAGATATAATTGTCAGAGAAATTTCACTTGTGTTTACAGTTTGGTAAAACATGGACCATCTTCTTTGAAATTCCCAGAAATAAATCAATGTAAATGTCAAGAGACTCCAAGGTAAATACTATGAATATTTATTACTCAAGTTGCATATGAAGCTAGGTGTGGTAGCACACACATGTAAGGGCAGTACTGAGGAGGATCCAAGAAAAGGACTTTAATCCCCAGCATGCCTGAGCTGCTTAGTAGTACAAAACCAAAAATAAAATGAAAAAAAACAACAACAACACATAACAACTTGTAATTCAGGCTATGTAAAATAATAATTAAAATAAATGCCTTGTTTATAAAGAACTTTTTATGCAACAAGAAAAGAACAGGATATTTAACTGGTGATCTAGACTCAATGAACTGTAATCCAGAAGAAAATGAAAATGGATTTCATTTTACAATGCACACAAACTGGTCCATGAAAAATAAATACTAAAGTTAAGGAATAAAAACAAAGAATCTTGGGAAATTTGTAAGGAAGTGCAGAAAAAAGACTTAAGAATCTAGATTAAAAATTGGCAACTCTAGTAATGTGAAAACAAAATCTTTGGCAGATCTCATATCCATAGGAAAGTTAAGGAATAAGGAAAAACTCAAATTATTTGTGATATTAATGACCAGCATAGTATGGTTATTCAATGTATAAAAACTCTTACCAGTCAATAAGAAAATACACAAATTCATGGACGTGCAACTGAAAACATAAATATAATCAATGTAAATGAAATATAAAGAATTACTAGTCCAAGTATTTAACACAAATATCAAGTATCTCAAAAATTATTTAACTTGTAAAAAGTAAAGTAACAGCAATTATATTGTATCTACTAGGCTGAATAAATTCAGACTTTCTTAATGAAGAACTCTGAAGATTGGTAGATAGGTCATAGTTTATATTTTTGATAAATAGAAGGCACATCACCACTTTTGGAAGATAGTGTGGAGATATACAATGCATAATCTTTCAAGCCAATAGTTCTACCATTAGAAATTGACAACATGGAGAAATGGTATATCCCATTGTAAAGGAAGGATGCAGAAGAATATTATTGTGCTAGTCTCAAGAATTGCACACAATCTAAAACAGGGCTGATCTAATCCCATGTTCATGATGAAATGAAAATTCCATTGTCATAATATTAAGATGCAGTCATCAAGTTTTGTTCAGGTATTGGGGTGGAGCCTCCAGAATGCTGTTAGTAATGGCTGCTAACTGTGGACGACCCAGATTCAGCAGTAGAAGAGAGGGAGTGCGACACAGTGCCAGGAGAGGACATTCCTGCACACTACAATGGCTGGACAATGGCTGGACAGCAGTCAGCATGTGATGATCTTCTGAAGAGTAGCATCCACTCAATGCTTGTTGTTGTTGTTGTTGTTGTTGTTGTTGTCTATGAACCATTATTGAGAACAACAAAGAAGAAACAGGTTTTTATGGCTTGAGGAGGTAAAGGGTAAGCAAACACATAGGATGAGGGTGTGGATTTCTGAATTAGAGGCCAGCCCGGTCTACAGAGTGAGTTTCAAGACAGACAGGGCTACACAGAGAAACCCTGTCTCAAAAAAACAAAACAAAAAAAAAACAAAAATCAAAAAACAAAACAAAACAAACAAACAAACAAAAAACAAACAAAAAAAATAAAACCAAAAAACAAAACAAAAAAGGACAGAAAAGGTAGTTACTGAGGAGAATGTGTGATGAGTTATTAATGCCATGACCCTATATAAATGAGGATGAGCTTGACCAGGAGAAGTGAGGACTAGGGGTGGGGTTGCTAAGTTTCTAGGAGATCAAATAACTTTTGATTTCTTCTTACATTCTCATATACTGTTTGAATAATTTTCAACAAATATATGCTATTTATAAAAAAAGCTATTTTCACTGTGTGAACAGAAGGAAAATATATCTAGGGTTTTAGCTATATTTGTCATAGTTTAAAATGAGGCAGAATTAATTGTAGAAAGTTAACGTATAAAACTCACATTCCTTTTGCTTTTACGGATCATGCCTCATTTTTGCATGAGGGTGATTTGATCTGTGCACAGCAGCAGTGCTCAACAATGCTCACCAGAGAAGCAAAGTAACAGTTTAAGGCAGGACTATTTTAAAGTGCTTATTTTAAGTACATGTATTTATTATTTGTGAGAGTAACTGAAAGGTTCATTTTTTTACACACCAGAAACCATGGAGTTTAAGTAGTCTTCCTGATGTTCCTCAGGAGATCATCTTGTGATACTTAAAAATGAGGATATGAGACATCCTAAGCTGGACCTGGCATGACATGCCATGCTCTTTTTCAACAAACAATTAAAAAAATTTCTTGAATTTTTGAAGTTATGCTAGTATCAGCTCATTGCTCCCTTTTCCTTTTTCTCTCCCAACTCTTCCATGTACCACCCCTTGATTTCTTTCAAATTCTTGGCCTCCGTTTTTCATGAAATGTTATTGCATACATATAGTTATATACATATTCATTCCTAAATATAACCTGTATGAGCATGATGTTCCTTCTATATTTGTTTTCAGGGCTAACTATTTAATATTGGATAATCAACTGGTGTGTTCTTCCATGGGGAAGACTACTTTTCTGCTGTCAGCATTTCTTAGTAGTCAATAATTTTTCCATAAGGTTGAGACCTTGTCTTTCCTCCACCCACTTTGATATGTCTATTTTTCGTATTC
Source organism: Mus caroli (assembly GCF_978045245.1). Lineage (NCBI taxonomy): Eukaryota > Metazoa > Chordata > Mammalia > Rodentia > Muridae > Mus > Mus caroli. Next base: position 99,094,951 of record NW_028227257.1, on the reverse strand, counting down.
AGCTTATGTCTGTCAGTCACATTGATGTAGCCTTTTTATATAAAGAAAGGGGACCATTATAAAGTAATGTATATGATATAGAAACCAGTCATACCCTCCTCATTTACTACCTAGGATTCTAGTACACAAGTGACATTAATTAGCAGAGTGATTTTCCAATTAATTTAATCCTTTTCTCAGTTGCCTTACTTGTGATATGTGTGAAACTGACAATGAAAACACCGATGGATGAGCTTGTAAAGTCACAGTCTAGATGCCCTTAGGAGGTAGAGTATAAAAGTCCAACTGAATGTGAACTTTGGTCATGCCTAACCATCTTTCCACTTTTTTGTTACAGGCCAGAACAAGCAATCACAGTATGCAAGAACATCAATTATCACAAGGATTATTGGGCTTTCTCACTGGATATTTTGATTCTGTTTATGCATTCTTTCCTTGATGATGAACTACTTTTTTTTTTTTTTTTTTTTTTTTTTTTTTTTTTTTTTTTTTTTTTTTTAGCTGTCTGGACCTGTATCTCCTGAATTGGAATACCTAACACTCCACAAATAAAATCTCTTTTTCTTTTCTTTTCCAGTGTATGAGTCTATATTAGTTGACAATTGTGAGGGTTTAAGGAGATACTAATTTTTCATCCAAGTCCATGTACCCCCCCTACAAAGCCAATACCTGAGAGAAGTACTAGAAAAGACTGGCATGATGGATCATCTGGTGAAGGTTCTGGATGTACAGCCTTAACAAACTGAGCTCAATCTCTGGAACACACATAAAAATGTGGAAGAATAAAACTGATTCCACACAGTAGTCCTCTGCTCTTCATATGCTTGCTGCAGCATGGGTACCCCTAAGTGTACACACACATACACATACAGACACACACACACAGGGACGGGGAGAGAGAGAGAGAGAGAGAGAGAGAGAGAGAGAGAGAGAGAGAGAGAGACAGAGAGAGAGAGAGAGACAGAGAGAGAGACAGAGAGAGACAGAGAGAGAGACAGAGAGAGAGACAGAGAGAGAGAGACAGAGAGCGAGAGAGACAGAGAGAGAGAGAGACAGAGAGACAGACAGAGACAGAGACAGAGAGAGGCAGAGAGCCAGAGAAAGAAAGAGCCAGAGAGAACATAATAAATAAGCACATAAATACATAGAGTTGGCAGAGGAGAAATCAGATTTATTCAAGGCCCGGCACTTTGAAAAGACTGGGGATAAACTATCATACACTAAAAAGAGTAGCTTGAGAATCTTGTTACATCAGAGCTCAGGCTTTTATAGGGAATGATGGGAAATACAGGGAAGCCATGGGCAAGGATGATATGTACGAAGCCAGGTCACTGTCTCTTTAGCTTTTTCAAAATCCTTTGGCTTTTTTTCCTTTGGCTATAACATTGCAATTGACCTTGACCTTCTGGCATTAGTTTACAATTCTTTGGATAAACACGTCACTTTTCTGCAAGTTAAGCAACAATTTATGCATTCTGATATAATCTGAAGGTCACTAGATGTTCTGGGCTCTATAAATGTTTTTTAAAAAGATTATTTACCAGTTAACTTTTGAAGCATTTTGCTCTAACTTCTTTAGAATTTAGGAGGAAAGGGAAGAAAAGATCACTAGCTCTCAAAGGACAGCTTGCAAAGCACTGGCCATTGTTATAATGATGTGTGTATACTCTTAGAGCACTGATGATATATTGTAGGCACATAATGTGCTTGAGCTCTTATTGTCATTATTATCATTATGTTCACCATCTACAGGATCTTCACCCTGTATTTATTGATAATTAACTAGGAGAGAAATGCCTTGGCAATGTATAACCTCTTATTCTTGAATGCTACATTAATGCTAATTAACTAAGGTAGTGGATATATTTTGTGGAACTGAATCTGCTTATGCTCTAAAATCAGCTCACTTTTAATGTTTACTTAACGCATCACTCCATACAGTATAGATAGTTTGGCTGGAGAAGAAAAACCTCAGGTTACTTGGCTTTCTTCTTTTAGACTGGTAAGAAACAACAAAGGACTATCTGCAAGTGATTCAAAGAGGGTCATGGCAGGAAGCCTGGTTCTTATACAGTAAGCTGCAGGGGAGCACAGTGTTGCAGATGGAATTAAGGAAATGCTGTAATTTGTTGAACCATTGTTACTATGGCAAAACATCCAAACACTGTTGGCTTAATGGAATAGTATTAGTTACATTTTAAAATCTGCATCACTAATAAACAGAGGCTTCTGTGAGTTCCAATCCTGCTTTCTTTCAACTGCCATCTAGTGATATTAGGCAAATGAGTTTCTTTAATCCTCCATTTATCTCTAAGATGATAGTAATACCTTCACCATGCACTATAAGACGGAACCTGAAGCAGAGTAGAATGCCTTCTATAATTTCCTACAGTAATATTCCAATCGTTGTTGCTCTTTTCTCCCTAATCCCATTTGTTAAAGTAGGTATTTCCAAGGACTCTCTAAACCTGTTTACTTCTTTGCCTTACAAGATATTTCAAATTTAGTGAGTGTAAAGTGGATGTATTCCTTTCTCTGCTCTCCCTTTTCTGTGTTTAACTCTCTAGCTCAGTAAGAAACCCACTTGGATTTGCTATATAGTTTACAAACCTGGAGGTTATTCTTGCATAAATCTTCAACAACCCACTAATTGCCAAATAAGGAAACTGTTACTATCTTGAAGCCTTTTAAACTCCTTTGCCCTACATTTTCCAAGACCATCAGCTTGATCTCTTATTTGGCTTAATATTCAGGTTTGATTCTGGCCTGAACCCATGTGAACACCACACAATAGTTTTAAGGAATTGTCATACTAAATCATAAGATCAGAAACTGCTAGACACAGAGTCTAGGATTAGACATAGATTCTGAATTGACACCTAGTCTTTTAGACGGTGTCTCTTCTCTTGCCACAGCCTGTAGTGTGCCCCTGGAGAGACCCAGAAGATCTGCAAGCATGCAGGATTAGTTCTTGTTCACTCTGCCTAACTAGCACAGTTCAAACACTGATCATGCTGGGAAGCCCTGTGAAATCTCCTGTCTGCTTTTCAATTTTTCTTCTCAATGAGGCCATGGAGTTTTGTGGGAGCTTTTTTTTTTTTATCAGAGAGCCTGGCATGCAGATTTTAACAGCCAATCTGAGGACAGGGATTGTGACTTGTCTGGTTTTGTGTCTGAACATCACTCCTGAACAATGGTAAGCAGAGAAAGGCTTACTGGTATGAGGAAAAACTAAATAAAGCAACTGTGAGTTGAGTTTTATTTTTATTTCCAGAAAGAGTAAAGAATCAAGACTCTTTGTGTCTCATTGACTGTTTCTTACTGAACAATGGCTGGTCACACATGGATAAGAAGCTTTAACCTAAATTTGATTGAGCATTCATGAAACTCAGATAAACTAATTCTAAAGTACTTTTGTGTTCTCAATGTATGTGTGTTGGGTAAATTCATATATGCCATTTCTGAAGTGCAGCCTCCATAAAAGAAGACTCATTTATTCTATTAGCACAGATCAAAAATCTGAAACTGATCAAATATCTGATACTGTCAAGAAAATTACAAATGCTTAAATTTTTGTTGGTGTGTTAATCTTATCTCTATAGCTATTAGAATAATTAGCTGTCTAGTTTTGCATAGTATAGGTAGAATCTAGAAGTTTTCTTTGTTTCTTGCTATGAATCTTCCTAGCATATTACCAAAGGAGTGGCTTATTTATTCAAGAATAAAAATTATGAGTATGGACACCAAGATCAATTAAAAAATAATAATTTTGACTATCTTGAACCCAGTTGCTCATCATTAAAGTGTGATTTTTTTTCCAGTTTGGGTAAGAAAGAGCAGGATTGCCTTAACAAATTCTTCTCAGATTTTGATTGCTAGATCTCTTTGAGAAGAAAATAATTTTCATGTTCTTTTAATTATAGTTATTTGAGAAGTACTTTAGAAATTGTTCTGTTAAAAACACGTCCGAGTTGTTAATTAGCTGTAAAGTGTAGCCTTTGTAACTAGTCAAGTAATTTTGAGAGATTACCACTACTAGATTGAAAACACAACATAAAGCTCTCATAGCCTTTACCAACCTTTAAATACATGCCTGATTCACCAGTTGGAAGGGTAAACTAGGTTGATTTCTAGATTTCTATGTATCAAAAGAAAGGAAGAGAGAAAGACTATAATGAATGAATAAATACAGTGTGAAGAGATGCAATGTTTTGAATATCAAAACTCTTTCTAAAAGATTTTTAGAGAAATAATACGATTATTTTTCTTATTTTAGTCAGAGAGTGGTAAGCTTTGTTTGAAGAGGTCAATGATGTTTGAATGAGAACTACTAAGTCTCAGTAAAGCCAATCAAAATTTGGCATAAGGTCAATAATTGTTGGCTGGCAAATAGTAAAATAGTAGTGCTGTCCCGTTGTTAATAATTCTGTAAACTAAATAGCATTGCCTTTGAAGGTATTGAGAGAGCTGGGGGTTAAGTAAATAGTCAGCAGTCTTGGAAACGCACAGTTCCACAGTAGTGATCTCAGCAGCATTATAAATATCACACTTGAATGACAGTGGCACTGGGAATATCGTGAGTCATGCTTTTGAATGTCAATATCCGTGGCATCATAAATAATAAGACTAAGTGACAGGACTCCTAAGTTACTCCCAATAAAAATAGTTTAGCACACAGTAGTTTAGAATTCAGGTTCAGTTTGACCATTCGGGAGTTACCTTCTACAAATAACTGAGTACAATCCTTAAATCAATTGCTTAAAGTCTTTTTAAGATTTCACCTAAATTGCAATGAACCTCACATCATTGTGAAAGATCACATAGATGATAATCATCTATCCCTCTCACATAATCTTCTTAGAGACACTTTAGTAGAATGCTGTAGCTGGGTATTGCAATGCATTCCTTCAATCCCACTGCTTGGGAGACTGTGTCAGGTAGAATTGCAAGATGGAGTCAAACCTGGGCTACATAGTAGCACCATGTCTTAGAAACTTAAATAAATAAACAAATAAAAACCCTATTATTAAAGCATTACATCAAGTTTACATCCTTTCTAATGCTATATTGATGCTAACCTTGCACTAGCTATACTGATGTATAACTGTATATCGGAGACACAATAGATGTCCTTAGTGAATATTATACAGCCACAACTTCCTCATTGAAAGGCCTGAAGTAAAAATATTCTGATAAGAAAAGATGCTACTCTTAGGCAATATTTTAAAGGAGACATTGCTAAAATATCTTTTTGTCCTTCATAAATCTAAATAATGAGCATAGGTGAAGGGCTAAGATAAGACTCATAACCCCTAAAGACAATGTTCCAGATAAAGGCAAATTAATGTCACCAAGTAAACTGAGAATGTTTCAAAGCATTATCAAGGACACTGGGCTCTAAGGATCAGTGGAACATTAGCCAGGACAGGAGCAATAGTAATGACACAGTGATACATAGAATTTATCAGAGCAGCCACCTTTAAATGTGCTAGCACACAGCCAAATGAGATTACTAGGTTACTGGATCCCATTGTTGTGACTACTGCATTGTTAAGGTAACATTAAGTTCATTTACATGGTTGGTTCATCTGATCATTCAGTCAGTTAAAGTGAGGGAAAAGAGTAGGGACCCTGATTTTTGCTTACCACAGTGGTAGAAGCAGGGCGCTATTGTGTTGACTGATTTGGGGCTGGAGATAACAAATGTCCTACTATGCACAAGATACTTCATATTACAGTTTATCTGAATGAGGAATAATCTGCACATTCATGTAAAATAGGGTAGGTCATGACATGCTCTACAATAAGTCCTTAGTTTTGCTCAGTTCTTTTATGTCCTTTTATTTTGTTTCTCAGGCTCAGTTATTTACATATAAAAATATCAGTCTGTCTGAGACACAACTAAACTTTGGCTCCAATGCATAGATGTTAAATTACCCAGAGAACAAATAAGAAGAAATAATAGGATCTGGGGAAGATAAAGTAGCACAGACAAACCAGAGGAATAAAGAGCATGTCATGGAGCCTTGAGAAAGAGGAAGGAATGAGGAAAATTAAGCTGTTGCCTTCCAGCCATGTTCATATTTCATCCTAGAGCAGGGCTTGGGGTTGGAAAAGAATTGCACTGATGGATAAAGAATTTGGAGCAGGTAGAATTACTGTCTCTTTTATAAAGCCAGAAGCAGTTCCCCACTTAGATAGAGCACAGGTGTCTATTAAACAAATCTGTGAAGAAGTCAGGCAAGTGTATGAGTTGAATTCCTAATATGGGCTGAGTGGGCTATACAGGTCCTAAGTTTAAAGGGAGGGATTTGTGATACAAATACATCAAGTAAGAGTTATGCCATGTTGTTCTTTTAAAATGCCTAACAAGACCCATACACAGATAGTAGTTAGTAAGTTGCTTTTTGTTTAATGTTTCTTGGTGAACCTAAACATATTCATGGGACTCTTTAGGATTCTCTAGTCTTCAGTTTCCCTGAGAACTTTATCTTAAAGAATTTGTTGTTAACATAATTTTTCTATCATGAAGTGATTATATAGCGTAAACTGGACATTTTAATGTTTTTTTTTTGTTTTGCACTCTTCATAGGCATGGTACATATTTTAATAAACATTCTAGCTTTCATTAGGTATTCATATGTATAATGCATATCACTTCCTATGTCTCATGGCATGCTATTTTGGGCACTGACTTTAAAAATTATATAAAATATTTATACTAGTGATATTAGCTTTCCTTTGTTTAGAGTTTACTATGTGTACATGCATTATCTCTAATTCTCATAACATTGCAAGGTGGTGGTATTATGCCCAGTTTAACAGCAATTTCTAGTTTATAAGAAAAATAAGTGGAAGTTCTGGCCTTAAAGGTCCAAAGCATTATTATAGTTACCCCTTTATACTATGCATGGAACAAAAACTCCTGGGTTTGAACAGAGGAGTAAAACAGTTGTGTGGAAGAGAAAGCATTTATTTTCCAGGCTTCATCTTCCCTAATTGTTCAAGCTCTTTAGCCATTCCTTGTGAACCTATTTCTACTGTGTTTGGGGCCAAGCCTGCAGTGAGCAGGCCAGCAGAAGGTGGAGCATGTGAAGTGGAGAAGGGCAAGGATGAAACAGAACCCATAAGGAGGAGGGAGAACACTTTATAGTCAAGTAGAACCCATATCTATCCTCCTAAAACAAACTTGAGCCTTGCTGTCAAGCTACAGAACAAACTGGCATACTTGTTTCTGGAGATTTATATGTACATAAACTAGAATTTCAGAAAGGATCTGTCTGTACTGAGCTCTGAGAAAATCCCCTACTGCTTGTATCACTCCTCCCCTGCCCCATGTGTCATGGAAATTTTCCTCTGTAGCCAGTCCTGACTAGAACCATAGTGATACAATCTCAGATGGAGAGTCCAGCAAAGTTGACACAACTCCAAAGCCATAATATTTAGTTATGAATGTAGATTATTTTTCTAGGAAAAATTTATTTGCACACATTTGTTTTCTATGCTTATAAAATATAGTTGCTATTTCTCAAGATATTATACAAACAGGTTTATTTGCTATTTATATCATTTAGTTATTTTCCAAAAGGAAGCCAGAATTATGAGGTCTATTGACTAAAGTTTTGAAGCATTGAAAATGCTATCTAGAACATTTGCAAGTCAAAGTAGGGATGTCTATAATTTTAATGAGTTCTGGCTGAATGGAGAAAATGATAATAAATATCATTAGAGAAGATGGGCTAGAGCAATTGTTTTTGTTCTACTCTGTGGTTCCATTCTCCAAGAATGGGTTTCTGTAGTAGAGTGCTCTAGTAATACATTTTAAGTTTGACATTCGGTACAAAGAACTGAATCTATTTCTAAAGAAAGGAATCTGATTTGTCTTACAGGTATTCTATTTTGAGGGCTAGATAAAAGAGTTAAGAGTAAGAATACAAACAGAGTAATACAGGTTCATTTGGAAGTGGACACAGAATCAGTTATGAGTGTGCACAGCATTTATAGGGAGCACAATCTAGAAACTCCAAGTCTTTGTGCTTCTTGACTGCTTATGAGATCATGGTATGGTAAAGGTGTCCTTGGGAGTGCTAGAAGGAAATAGATATTTTAAAGTAGGAATTTTCATTGGTTTAAAAAATTATGAAGGTCAAACTTATTGAAGAAACTTTACCAAACAGCAAAGACAACATTTGAATATACAATTCCAGTGATATTAGTCAAGATACACACACACACACACACACACACACACACACACTCAGAATTTAATTATATTGATATGCATGCATTCATTTTCCTTGTGATTCTGTAAGTCAGAGATTTGGTCATAACAACCTTTTATTCTATGATTCT